>NW_026088540.1:0-52943 GCF_022605725.1 Anthonomus grandis grandis | reverse complement strand
TTATGATTGTAGGTTGCAAAACATGTATGTCTGATTATTTCAAAAATGGACGCTCCTATCGAAATAAGGCAAGAGCACCTTTTTTTTATGTGAAAATGTCGATTCTTTTTCATTTTACTATCCACATAAATAGAAATTAACCAGAAAAAAAGTTATGACATTTTTATCTTTGCCGACCACTAATTTTAATCGACCCTATATACATTTTAGCATAAAGTGTTATGAAATCAATTATTAACAATAACAGTAGTATACGATAAAAATTTCGAAAAATAACGACCAGGCGTTTCGAAAATATAAACAAAAAACCTTCTTCAATAGGAATTATAATACACCCTGTAATATGAAAACGATTCACTTTTCAAGATTCCTGTATTTGGAGTTTTTGTCTTATTTTTAGACAAAGATGAGGCTGGTAAAATATTGCGATGTAATTTCGGGACACCCTGTAGTAAGAGCGTGTTGAACAATAAAATATTACTTTACTTAACGGCTTTAATTAAAATAACTCTGTCTTATAAACAACCTTATTTATAATAAAGTTTTATAAATAACTATGTGACAGTTCAATGAAATATTTTTATAATGAAATAAGTAGTTTGGTATAAAGCATTTATAAAACAATTTTATATATCTATATTGTGTCAAGCAAAATTTGTTATTTAGTTGCTTTATAATTGTTTTAAAACATATGTATAAAATAGATATAAAAGAATTTTATAAAAGTCTTGTAATAAGTTATATTAGGTGAATGAAGACTTTATTATAAAACAAATTACTTTCAGTGACTTTATAGTTCTAAGGATCATGTTTATAAGAATATTTTATTACAATATCTAAAATGTTATTTATATAGTATTCATAAGTTTTATAAAATAAATATGTGTTTTTGTCCACATAATTGTTGTTTAAGAAGATTATATAGCTTCTGGAAGACTACGCTTTAAATTAATTTATGATATCTGCTAGAATAGAATCTGTTTTATTTTTTCTTGCCAATGCTGCAACGTCTAGAATTTCGCCTTGAAATAACATTAAAAATTGAAAAATTTTAAAAGGAATGTAAAAAAGAATATTTTACAATTCAAATGTTAGTGAGGTAATTAGATCGTCGTCCTCATCAGAAGACTTTTATTAATCTGAAACATTGGAAATTAGTCAGAATTCAGGTATCGATGGTGATGAAGTGGATGCTAAAAATAGTACAAGTAAGTTAACGAACTTGATCTTAATTTTTCTAAAAATATAGAGGCCAGTAGTGAGCTAAGGTTGAGAGCAATAAACTATAAGGCAAGATTTTTAATAAAAGAATTCCAAATATTATTCCTTCAGATCTCTTAGAATAACAAATCTTTCCTCAAATTCAAACCTCTCCTCTTGAATTTTACACCCATAAAAGCGCCATCTGTTAAGTGGTGATAGCGTTCGCGAATAAAGCAATTCATTTTTAAGCCGATTATTTATTAAAAAAAAAATATATCATTTTTAGTACAGATAAAATAATTATGTTATATTAGTGTTTCTTATAAAATTAAATAGATTTATCTATTCTATTCTCGGCAGTCGTACGAGTTGGTTGTGTTAGCTCGTCGGCTCCGCTGGAATCGATATTGTGCTTGTGCTTTATATTCGATTGTTTTTGATCTGATTTGTTTTGACCTTGTATCGGCACGTAGTTGATACTTGAACTTGTACTGCTGTACGTGTGCGTCCTGTATACTACGAGTAAGTAGTTTCCGCCAGTGTTTCCATATCAAAATAGCTCTGTTTATAAAAACATTATTTTTTCAACAATCATTGAACCTTATATTGCTACGTCTGATTTTCGCCGCGCGTATGTTTCTTACAAAAAACTGTTCCGGATTCCTGTTTACAAATAGTTTCCGTGTATTAGAGACGGTTTTATTTTTAATATCATTGACTTTTTAAACCTTTTTCCAAAATTAATTTAAATATGGCCGAGTCTAAGTGCGATGGATGTCATAGGACCTTTTTGGAAAAAGATAAATCCAAAGTTCGTTGCAGTGGCGAGTGTCGCCGTTATTTTTGTATGTCCTATACGAGACTAGATAAAACCACTACAAAGGTACTCCATCAACAAAAGTACAACAACTTAAGATTCTTCTGCAAGGTCTGTGACTCTCCAACGATGAAATACCTCCACGACAAAGTGTCACAGTTACAGAAATCACAGATCCCTTTGGAAATAGTTGAAGCTCTAGGAACATGTCTAAAGGGGAACAACGACCTTTTTCCGGTCATAAATGAGATATATGAGATCTTCAGTCACCATGACTCTAAGTGGAAGACACTGCATGAGAAAATTGATGTCATACATACTGTCCTTAACAGCAAATATGAGAGGAGTCAAGAATCAAATCTTTACTCTATTCGAGATATGAAACAAGAGATATGCAACATCTCCTCTATACTTATGGGCAATCATGAAGAGTCTATAAAAATCCAGATCCGCGATTCCTCCAAAGAAGACCTCATCAGAGAAATTGGGGAACTACGTAAGAATTTAGCTAAAATGGCACTGAAAATAGAAAGATTGGATGTCAAGGAGAAACCCATAGTAAAATACATTCCACCCATACAAAAAAAAGTACCTCTATTTCTACTCGAACGAAAGACACCGAACCCACTTTAACTCCCAAAGAAAATACTGCCAAAAAAACTCCATCGCAAAACTTTATGGCCAGAGCAGAATGGAACTACTTCGTAGTATCCAATGTTCCTGAAAATTTTACAGCAAATAAGCTTGCCTACTACATAAAAGAGAGACTCGGACTACTGAATACATTCGTTGCTCTTACATGCAGAAAAATGGGGTCAGCTCGAGTTTTAAGATTGGGGTGCAAAATAATGATCACCTTGCACAACTAAAGGAGATTCGCATGTGGCCTCCAGGCCCCGTAATAGATGGTGACAAAGCGAATCCCTTACAGCCTTTACCTTTGGTGCAGCCAATAACATTGACCACAGCTGCCCAGGCTGCTTCTGCTAATGTTTCCAGGCAGGAAAAATTATTACAGATCCGTTCGGATAAGGAAGCCATAGCTGTATGCAAGTCCCTTACTCAAGATGACGTCAGCATTGCAGTGGTGGATAATTTTAAAAACAAATATGGGCCGCTGCCAAATTTGGACCCTCCAATCTCTATCCTGAGAGCCCTTAGGCTGTACCTGTCATACCTTCACGACCAACCCTCCAATGTGTGCTTTAAAGGGCACACGACCACTAGTATAAAACTAATGCTAGCATCCGAAGGACTGCTTATCAATCTTGGTTCATTGCGAAACCTGTATATCCGCTTCCATGACGTCTACGGCATTGGCGCCGCCGAGGTTGAAGATGATATTTCAGCCTTTAAGTCCTTTTTTTCATCTGAAAAACTGGTAAGGCTTCAAAAAATTAGGGAAAGTCAATAAAATTATTTTTTTAGTTGCTCTCCATCTAGAAACGAAATTTTTTAAGTAATGTGACGTGACCAGAGGATCTTGCACCCTCTGTAAAGCCGGAAGATAACGAGCTCATTGTTTTTCTTTTAAATATTCAGTCCTTAAGACGCAAAACCAACGATTTATTCCTTCTATTAGAAGAACTTACATTTCCTGAAATTATCGCCATTACCGAACATTGGTTAAACATAGATGAACCTATTTGTATTCAAAATTATACTACAATTGTTAGGTTCAATAAAAGTATTTTTTCTCATGGCGGCACCTTAATTATGTCTACCAACAGCGACTTTGTAGCAGTCACTAAGTTCGATATCTTATTATCTGAAAAAGAATTTGAATTTTCCATCGTTCATAACGCTTTACTTGACCTTTACATTATTTGTATTTATCGATCACCGGACGCTAATGTGCTGATTTTCTGCCAAAAACTACTGAGCTTGCTGGAATCCCTACGTATAAAAAGTAAATTGATTTTATGTGGTGACTTTAACATTGACTTCACCAGTGTGTGTGCTGCTCAAGAGTCTCTGCAGTCAATTTTTGATTCATTGGGTTTAGAAATGCACATCAACTCTCCAACCAGAATAACTAAAAATAGTGACGTGAGTGTAGACTATATTGTGTCATCATTTATTCCATCATTCGTTGATTGTACTGTCTTAAATGCAGGGTTTTCTGATCATGAAGCTGTGATTTGTAGATTTTCTTTGGAATCTAAAAACAAAAATACTTTACGTCGATTAGGCGTAGTGTATTTGGTGACAAGAATTTAATAAATTTCAAAAATCAGTGCCTTGAGTGCAATTGGGATTTTCTTTCTGATGATATCGATGATGAGTTTTCTAGATTTACGAGGACTTTATCAAATATTTCAGATAAGTGTTTTCCTTTGAGGCCTATAAAAATTTAACATCATAAGCCTTGGTCTACTTGTGGCTTACGTATATCAGCAAAAAACATGTGCTCATTATCGCATCTAAAAAATTCTCCGTCAGCGATATTTTCCACAATTACGTCAGGCGATATAGAAGAGTTTATCAAAGACAATAAAAGCTGCAAAGGATGCCTATTATAACAAAAGGCTTACTTATTCTGGTAATGTGTCTAAAGAAACATGGTCTATTGTTAACGAATTGAGAAATAAATCTTTCTCGCCTAGCACTATCACTACTTCACCGGAAGACCTTAACAATTACTTTGTAAATGTGGCTAAGAACCTAATGACCACCATATCACCTTCTCACGATCCACTTTCATATCTTTTTAATGGTAATCTGCACAGTTTCTTTTTCACCCCTGTATTATTCACCGACCTTCGAAGTACAATTAACGAAATAAAAAAGAAATCATCGTCTGGTACAGATGGCCTAACTCTCAAAATGTTTGCAAACCTGCCTGATTGCACCTTAAGGCACTTGGTGAACCTAATTAACATGTCATTTCAGAGGGGAATCTTTCCAAGCTGCCTTAAGACTGCAATTATTATTCCACTGCATAAAGGCGGGGATAAAGATCAAGCCTCAAATTATCGTCCAATACCACTTCTCCCAACTTTATCTAAGATTGTCAAATCTTTATCTAAGAACACCGAATCAATTTGGATTTTTGAGAAATAAATTCTCCAGTGATGCTATGTTTTCGCTCCTAAATAGGGTTTATTCTAGCCTAAATAATCAACACTCCACAGCTACAGTTTTCTGCGATTTCTTAAAGGTATTTGATTATGTTAATCATAATATTTTAATTAACAAACTGCAACACTATGGGTTTAGAGGATCTTCTCTCAAATGGTTTAAGTCATATCTTAGTTTCAGAAGTCAACTCGTGAAGGATGATACGACAACATCTTCATGCCAACCAATTCAATGTGGTGTGCCGCAAGGTTTAGTTTTGGGCCCTATTTTGTTTCTCCTTTTTATTAATGATATGGCCAATCTGGATATTAGCGGCAACAAAATTCCAGTTTGGATATTGTTGAATCTGTCAAGTTCTTGGGACTAATTTTAGACAGCTCTCTAAAATGGGAATCTCATATCGACACCTTATCCACAAAGTTAAGCTCAGCATGGTTTGCCATAAGATCTATTTCCAAAGAATTAAGCTTTTTAACATCTAAATCAGTTTATTTTGCCCTTTTTGAGTCACTTCTTCGTTACGCAATTCCATTCTGGGGTTCATGCTGTGCCAATCAATTTGAGCGCGTATTTAAGTTGCAAAAGAGAGTGATACGCTATTTACTGGGACTTGACAGTACAGCTCACTGCCAAGAATACTTTAAAAAACATAGAATATTAACTCTTCCTTCACTGTTTATATTTGAATCTGTTTGCTTAATCGGAAAGCATGTGTCAGAATTTCCAAAGAGGCCTTCTCATAACTATATCCACTTAAAAAAGCAGAGCATGATATTTATCTGCCAACCCCACGGTCGGAATTAGTAAAAACTTCTATACTCTATAGAGCAAAAAAAATGCACAATCATCTTCCTTTTACGATTAAATCTATGACAACGTTTTCCTGTTTTCGCCATGCCTTAAAAGCTTTACTATTGGAAAAGGCTTTATACACAGTAGAAGACTTTTTTAATCTTTCCTTTTAAATACCACATACACACTGGCTCTATTTGCTTTATAGTCTCCATCCCTAGAATTAGTTATACCTATATTGTGATAATAGTCGTAATTTAACTTCAACTTATTTTGTATACTTCTTTTACCTAATTTACATTTTTGTATTTTTTTAAATTTTTTTTTAATATCAACTTCTGACTTTATAAACATTTAGTTGTATAACCATGGTTACCTATTTTGTATAAAATCTAAATATCTTGTGTTTTTGTGTTTTTGTTTTTTGTGTACTCATGTGTTTACTTGTATGTGTTTATTTATTTATTTATATTAGCTTTGTCTACAAAATTTATAATTTTTTGACAATAAAGCGATTGTATCTAATGACGTAATTTTTTTATGATATTTATTTAGATTTATTTCCGTCATGTTGATCTATATGGACGGGAATCGATTTTCTAATCTTATATAAAACTATTAAATGAATTTAATGAAATAAAAATATTTTAATAGCGTGGGCCCTTTTTGAATATATAAGATTTATAAATGCTTATAAGAGCAAGTTTAACGATAACAAAGTTTTTTTTATAATTTTATATAGCATGATATATATAGCTATCTAAATAATTTCAAGCATTTGTGATGCTTGGGTTAGACCTATATTAAGTGCAGAACATTTTGTATTGATAATAGGTACATCTACAGGCAGTAAGCTAGTTTTGTATATTAGGCATACAGCCGTTTGTATGAAGGCTTTAGGCATTTTTCGAAAGCTTTTAAATCATGGTGTCCTCTAGGCAAAATTGAGAGCATTAGTTATCATAGGCTCGATTCTGCAGTGGTTTTCAGAATTTATTTAAGCGAGGTCTCGTCGCTGATCCATCTTTAAAATGTATGTATATTCTATTAAAATTAATGTTCACCTAGTGAAAAGTTTGGAGCATTGTAAGGTCCTTCTATTTTCAAATAATCTTAAGTTGTTCAGAAGAGTTGAATTTTTGCATGATGTCTATCTTCTGCAATGAAATTTGAAAGAACTATTAAATTACTTTTTGAGTGGCGACTTAAGTATTCGCAATGACTTAAATATTCCCAAGTGTTCAAGTCCCAAGAAGTCACTGCCTGTAAAACAGAAGTGTGCCTCATTCAGAAAATTATCTGCAAATTCGTTACAGTTTATATTAAGAATACTTTATTATGTTTTTTTAAGGCCAATTATGGGTCAGTTGTGTGGTTTCCATCATATAACTGCGATGTTAAACAAATTGTGTGTGTGTGTGTGATTGAGATACGTGGCTCTAGTAACAAACCAACTTTAAAAACAAACAAAGAAATTAAAAAGGTTTAAAATAGTTTTTTTTACTGTGGTTTTTAAAAGTAATCAGTTTGGTCCTGATATTTGTCGAAAGTAAGAATTAGCGAATCAAGTAGCTCTCTTTAAAGTGCAGTTTTCCATAAATAATCCACCATAACTAGATTTTTACTAGTTATTTACATTTTTCCACCAAATTACTGTGGATTACTGCGATTCGAAGTTTCGACTTAGCGAAGTTTCTGTTGAAACCTGCGCCTATAGTTGTTAAGCCTATAACACTAAAACCAAGTAGTAACAAAGTTTCTATCACAAATAACCAATCCACAAGCGCATTCCGCGAAGAACAACTTAACAAGCGCTTTATGCCTCAGGACTCGTCAAAAAAGTTAGCCTCTTGCAATTTCTCTTAGTACCAATTTGAGTTTTGTTTTGTGTTGTTTTTTCTATGCTTCTGTTTTGTGTAAAAATCACGGCATACTTTACTAGAGTATTTTAAGTATTAAACAAAGTTGTAAAATATTAGATCGATGATACAATAATGGATCTCTAGCTAAGATTTTGTTTAAACTACTGATTGACTATAAGGCAAATTATAAGATTTCTTTATTACATTCAATAGATATTTCGAAGTGTTCTCTCACCTGGCGTATTAATTTATTTACTTGTTTTATTATTATTAAGGATGTCTAAGCGCATTTAACTCTATTCGTGATAACAACTTATATTTTATGTACTTTTTAGAGCTTTATTTGGTAATGCCATCAATATTAACTTCAGGTTTGCATGTATTTAAATATTTTTTGTATTCTCTATATGCGTTTTTTCATCTTGAAGGATAATAGTAAATAATACTTTTTTATTCTAAATTAGACTTGTTTGAATTAAAAGTAGTTTATGTGTTTAAATAATACAGTTGTTACTGAATAAAAAAATGGTTTTCATTGTATTTTATTAGTTAAATTTTTTATACGCCTATTTAAAATGTCCAAACCAATATTTTTCTCATTTACTTTATGTTTGTAAATAGCATATTATTGGGAACAACCACTCTTGATATGCACTTTTTTTTCACAAAAATTTAGTGGGACTTTTTTTTTATACTGGTTAATAAATAAGCCTAAAAGAAGAAAAAAGTCACATACTTAAATACTGTTAAATGATAGAATAAGTAATAGAAATAGGATAAAAAGCTTTGATTTTTTAAATAGGACTATCAAGCGCATATATTATTTCTTATTCAGATAAATTTACCGCAGTTTTTTGAAAGAATTTTAGTGTTTATTAATATTTCAAATGTTTACCAATTAAGAAAAAGTTGATATGCTTTTAGTGTAAATTGTAATTGTAATGTCTAATCTTAATTTTAGACTTAATGTTGTTGAGTAAACTGTAGGTAGTTTCCGCATTGTGCGTAGTACCTATGATGTCATCGTCTTAAATACCAGTGTCTAATTATAAGATCTTTCACTTAGCGAACTTCACATCTCTTTAAGCGCAATAGTTGTCTGGTGAGATAGGCAGAGGACCTATCTTTGTGTGCCTTAGCCTTCCTTATTCCAGGTGCTTCCGTCCATCTTTAGGTCCGCTTGTCCAGCAGACTTTATTAAACCAACAGCTACAAAATGGCAAATTTTAGGTCCCGAGAACTTTTCGGGCTGTCTTGCAGATACCCGTCTAGCAAGAAGGTTTACTTGATCGTTTCCAGTATAGCCTGAGGGGCCGACAAGCTGTCCTCAGTTCCTTCAGTTCCTCCAGAACCTTTTTGCACTCCAATACGTTTATGGAACTTATCTCTTCATTATTTGTCTTTTTTTACCTGTTAAGATTAAACCTTTACGCTTTTGTAATGAGAAATTACGAGTATATCATCTAAATCTTAGTATTTGAGTAAATCTTCGAAAAACCTCGGTTTGGTCCTAGATACAAAACTAAAAGTTGGTAACATGGTATAATAGGATACTATTACATTGTTTGACTTGATTTTTTTATGATATTAGGATATTTTATCTTATTGAACAAATCATTTATTGTACATATATGCCTAATTTAAATATATGCAGGAAAGATGTTATTTCATTTCCCAGACATAATAAAGAACTACTTAAAAAGAGATTTTTCCTATAATAATATATAGTGGCCGTTGATGTTAATAGATTTAAAATTCATAATTTTATTTTATATCACGGCTTTCTGAAAAATAGAATTAAGTAGCAGATCATTTTATGGTAAATGTTATTGCACATATAAGTTACAATAATATTTTATTTGAGGGTGATTTTGAAATATTTGTCCTCCTAGGCTTGTTATAGATGCTATTTTATTATTATTAAAGATTTAAAGATTGCATGCCAAACGGCAATCGCACTCCATCTGGGGAACGGGGAATCATTCACTTATCCCAGATATCAGAAGGATGAAGATCTGATGGAGTCCTCTCCATGTTACCGTTGTTTACCTTGACCTATGACTTTGACTCTGTTTTTTCCCTGTGTTAACAAATAATACAATTAGACTAAAATTACATGATGTTTCTTAATTTCCAATTAATTTTCTGACTATTCGAGATATGATAGTGTCGACTTCTTACCTTATAGATGCTCTCTTTAAGATTAAGCAGTATTCTCTTTTCAATCAGGCTCTTTGATATTACCCAATAATTGGGATTGTCCGCACTTCTTTCATTTCCCATAGTCTTCATATCTGGTGTTCTAGATGCCTGTACTTAACAAGCTTTTCATTATGTTTCGCTCTTAGGTTGTTATTGTTAGGAATAGCTACATTAATAAGGGATGCCTTCTTATAGTTATAATATGGTACCTTGGCTGCTGATAAGAGGTTTAGTTTTTGTGCGAGCTCTTGATGAAGCATCTTTGCAACTAGATCATGCTGTTCTTTATATTCCTTTGTTGCAAAAGTTTGACATCCACCGGTGATAGGCTGAATGGACTCTATATTGTCTCCCATCCGTACCTATATCTAACTTATTATTATTATTATTATTGTCATTATTATTATTATTATTATTATTATTATTATTATTATTATTATTATTATTATTATTATTATTATTATTATTATTATTATTATTATTATTATTATTATATTATTATTATTATTATTATTATTATTATTATTATTATTATTATTATTATTAATATTATACATTTTTGCCTTGCGGCAATCACACTCCCGTTTTACGGGGAACATTCACTTATCCCAGATATCTAAGATATCAAAAGGATTAAGCTCTGAGGGGGCCCTTTCCAGGTTGTCGGGCCCTGGATGATGTTCGGTCTTCTGTACCCATGAACTTTCTGACGACCCGTGCTGTCCCCAGTAGCACCGCTTTTTGCATGTTTTTGTAGTGGTGCTCACTTAGTCCCAGTTGTTTGAGGTTCTCTACAAGGGTTTTTGGTATAAGTCCAGTTGACGAGATTATTATTGGAATTGTTTGAACATGCTCCATCTCGCATTGCCGTCTAATTTGCCCTTCAAGATCTCGATATTTGATGATCTTTTCGTTGTATTTTCCTTGGAGGCTATTGTTATTAGGTATAGCAACGTCAATCAGCGTGGTTCTCCTTAGTCGCTTATCTACCAGGATAAGATCTGGTCTATTGTTGACAGTTTTTTGGTCGGTGGGAACAGTTCGGTCCCAGTACAATTTATACTCGCCATTTTCAAGGACCGAGGACGAGTATAATTGTAATATGGAACTTTGTCCGTCCTTTAGATATTCAGTTTAACTGCAAGTTCTTGGTGCAGTATTTTTCCCACGCAGTCATGAAGTGCCTTATACTCAGTTTGGGCAAACGTTTGACATCCTCCCGTTATGTGTTGGATGGATTCTGTCACTTAACATCCATATCGACATTTGTCACTCTGTACTGAAGGATCCGAAATAATGCAGTTCAAGTAGTTTCTAGTTGGAATAACTTGGTCTTGTTGATGTTTTTCTTCATCAGTAACGTGGTGACTTTCGATTTCGCGATTCTTCAGTTTCAGAGGTGTAGAGTCATCGACCTCGCATATAGCACAGTGCAGAGCGGACGATCTAGCCTTTTCATGAAAGAAACTTCTCAGGACTGAAATTTGTCGGTCTAACTGTTTGCCAATGTCTGCCAATCCTCTACCTCCCTGATGTCTTGGTAGCGGAGTTCTTTCTGTGGCACTTCGAGGGTGGTGTTTTTGAGCCTTAGTCAATAATGTTCGTGCCTTCCGTGGCAAGTTCTGGATGTCCGTCTTGCTCCATCCCACAATTCCAAAGGAATATGTTAGTGCTGTACAGGCATACGCATTCAACGCCTTAAATAGATTCTTACTGTTGAGGCTCGTTTTCACTATGTGCTTTACTCTTGATGTAAACTCAGCAGTGAGTTTATCTTTCATTGTTCGGTGATCTATTCGCGCTGCCTGCACCATTCCCAGGTATTTGTATGTATCACTCTCTTCCATGGCATCTATAGTTTGGCCATCCTGCATCTCGAAGGATCCCGGCTGCATCTTTCCTCGTACAATGTTGTTAATACGACACTTATCCAGCCCAAACCTCATTCCGATATCAGCAGAGAATTTCTCCACGATGTTCAGCATCTGATCCAGTTGATTACTAGTGGCACCCATTAGCTTTAGATCGTTCATATAGAGCAAATGATTGACTCTTGCGATTTCTTTGCTCTTTCGATTAATTATTATTATTATTATTATTATTATTATTATTATTATTATTATTATTATTATTATTATTGCGTCATGCGGAATGTCAATTATATTAAAGTTCCCATTTGCTATTACTAGTATTTAATTTAAAAAAAAATAATTTCTTCTTTTCGTTTTTTATGCCTTACTGCCTGTCTTTAATACTCAATATTTAATAGAAGTTATCACATTAAAAACTTAATGCTCTAATGGAAATATAGATATACATAATATATTTCTTAATCTAAAGTAATTATTTACAATGGCTCTTAGCGTGGCTTAACTAGATTACAGAAAACTAAATAATTTACATAATAAAAATTCGCTAATTATTTTTTCCACTTTCCATAAATTTGCAGTTGAGTTAGCTATTAATGTCTTAATAATATTAGAAGGCATTGCGCATTTTATAGTTCGACATACTTGATGAAGATGATTACAAATTTAAAATATAAACTCATCGGCGAATATTTTTCGCGATAATAAAGGCAGCAGTAATGCTTGATTAAAAATGGCAAATGTGTAGGTTCATGTTTTAAAGCTCGCATGCAATGCGATTTGTTTTGTCGACTGTTGAGAATATAAATGAAAGAGGCAGCGGGTATTAAAAAATTGCTTTTAGAGCTCAGTACTTCGGTACCCATATCATTATGTGGTATTAATAGCATAATTTCATTATCTGGCTAAATGAAAAACTTGCGAAATAGTAGTACCCTACCTTTTGCAATTGGTGCCTTTATTATTAACTGATTTGTCTTTAATTTATGGTCAGAAATATGTGTTAAAATCTCATTAACTGGGTAACAAAAAATTGAAATTTCGAAATTAGTGGAGGTTTAGTTTAGTTTTTTTTAAATTCTTTTTACAAGAATCGAAATTTGTAACTGATTTGAATTATCAGATTTGTCTGTCTGTATTGTTTATGATTAAGTTTAGATTTATAAGATTCAAGACTATCAGAATAATAAAACAAATATTTTAAAGTGCATGCATCTATCCCAAGTTAATTGATATTTTGTCTCATCTTAGGTGAGGATTACTTTCTTTTAAAAATATTAACGAAATTCTTAAGGAAGTACAAGAAAAATCACAGATCTAACGAAACTATCTTAAATTCTTAACTAAATGTAACTTTCTATTTTGTATTTGTAAACATAACCTCTCAAAAACTTAAATTGTTTTGTTTCCCTACAAGTGGTACAACTGAAATTTGTCAGAGTGATCAACATCGAAAAGACACAATTACGCAAAATGGCGGTCCCCTAGTAGTGGTCATTTACTTTTCATTGAATTGGCAGTCCAGGTATATTTATTAAGATCGTGAATGAAATATATTTCTCATACGTCTCATTCGCGTATAGACAAGTCGATAGTCAGCGTTTGGGTTTTCGATTCGGACTTTCTTATTGGTCAATTGAGCTTTGTCATTGGAGTATGGACTAAAGCGGCAAAAGTGAGTATTTCAGCTGCGTTACCATTTATTTGCATTTTCATAATTTTGATGATTTATAATAGGATTTTTATTTATTTTATTTTTTATAAATTATTTCGTATTTAATAATAAGAAACATAATGCTGGTATTATTTTTTTATATTAATTACTGTAGGGTGTAGGAAGAAAGGTTGCGACTTTTAGATACAATTGTAAATGAACTAAAAATAAATATAAAATGATTAATTCTTTTCCTTTTAGTTAAGTTCCTTTTAAATCTTTTATTATTTTTTAAATTTAATTAAAAAAAATAAATAGAATTTTTAACTAAAAAAATAAATATCTCTAACATACGTGTAAGTATGTTAGAGAATAAAAATATATTTTAATTCGTAATAAAACTAATTAAAGGCATGAATTTAGAAAAACTATGTATTCTAAATTTTTGGGTAATAGTCTACTTCTTCTTTGATTGGTGTCCTGTGGTTTTCAAAAAACTCTCTCTGAGGGTACAGATGTGCACAGGACACATAAATATTTCATTGCCATGGTATACAATTCTGGCATTATTAACATATTTCCTTTCCAGAAATCTAAGACATTTTTATTCCTTTCTAATGGCGGCATCTCTAAGTATTGCCTTATCATTAGAGTAGCAGTTGAAGATAAAGTAGTAAAAGATTTTGCTGATGTCTTTCTTTCATCAAAGTGAGACCAAATGCTTTCCACTTGTTGTTGCTTATGATAATGATGCGAATGATCCCCCATTTCTTAGGAACTTCTGCATCAATTTCTTTTATTACATTTTCCCTCTCT
Organism: Anthonomus grandis grandis; assembly: GCF_022605725.1. NCBI lineage: Eukaryota > Metazoa > Arthropoda > Insecta > Coleoptera > Curculionidae > Anthonomus > Anthonomus grandis. Next base: position 38,648 of record NW_026088540.1, on the reverse strand, counting down.
TTGGATACTAATATTTGCGTCAGTTTGTCTATTTCTAATTTTTAAGCCATCTTTGCATTTTCGTCGAGGTCAAAACCACATTATTTGTATCAAAAGATTAAGATTCAAGAAACAAGCCTTCGCAATAATTTTGTTGGTTTCAAAGCCCGATAAACGCCGCGCGACTGTATCCAACACCTTTAATTTTAATTCTTACCAATGCTACAGTTTGTGTTAAGATTCCTCAAGGTAAATTGGAATCCACGTAAAAGAGAAATAATTAAATTACAGATAGTGTAGGATACTTCTCACCTGACAGAACACTTGTTAATTCATTTGAAGGTTTTTTATCAGGTGCAACAACACTATGTTTAAAATAACCGATGATAGCTCTAAATTTTTTTAGAAGAATGCTCAATTTCTCTACCGAAGATATAGCTTCAGTAATGGATAATTGTAGCGAATGAGCGAAACATGGATGATGATATTTTTGAAAATACTTACTTACTGCTTTTTAATATTAGCGCCATCATTAGATGCTACAGTTACAATTTTATTTCCTATATCTTACTTGTTCGAAATGACTTTTAATTATATGGAAATATTCTTGGCAGCATGGGATCCGCACAATTCCTTGGTAGCTAAAACACGCGCTTCACATTTATCTTCATAAATAAAATGACAAGTGACAGTTATGCAGACTTTGTTGCTGTCCAGATATCCTTCGGGTTTTACCAAAAATCAACATGTTTTATTAAATTTAAAAGTAAATGTATTGACGAAGCGGCTTCGTTGTAATATTTCGGTAAGTAACTCACATGTTAACTTTTTCCTATTTGGTGGTAAGTATCGAGGTTCAAGTTCATAAGTATACTCTAAGAAACCCTCGTTTTCGACGACAGCTGATAAAGGTTGGTAGTTTTTAAATATCAATATAATTAACTTGTGTTTAATTTTTTAAATTTTACTTTCTGATAGATTGTTTGATGCATTTGAAGCAAAAAGTTTTAATTGTTTGTGGTCTAATGGATTTTTTAGGTAACCGCACGGAAGTAGTTTGGGAGGAGGTGAAAGCAGATATTAAGGCATCATCTGGTTGTACTGCCGTATTGGAAGGTCCTACTTGGGCTAATACTGGAACTGAAGCTAAGATTGAGGACTCATTCACTGTTTAGTCTTTTGATCTATTTTCACTGTTTAGTCTTTTGATCATTCACTGTTTAGTCTCTGATTCGGGTGTAGCAACTTCTAGCGATACTGTTTTAGTCGTTTTACCAAAATATTTTAAAATTTTCTTGCATATATTACAAACGGCTTGTTTTGCATCGAGTTTGTTAAAATAATCCCAAACTACTGATTTTTTTTTAATTTCGGATCTCATCGTAAAAGTCATTTACTATTTACAGTAGTACTCTTGTCTCGCAGTTTATCAATAATTTTAAATTAAAACTATTAAAATTTAAAATATACTCCAAGAAACAACAATAGTGTTATAATCAAGGAACAAAGAAATACAAAACTAATTTTTCATTCAATCAATTGATCAGCTGATAAAAAGTGTATGTTGTCTTATGATATGCGATGTTGCAATAGATAAACAAGTGATTTTTAATTCGAATTATAATCCGATTATTAAAATCATTCATAACCTAAAATAATCCGATTATCCAAATAATGCAAGTTTTCCCATCACAAATGCAAACGCTCTAAACATCAACAAATCCGAGATACACCTAAGATACCTGATATCATATAATCAGATCATTAGATCATACATAACTCCTATATAATCTGATGGCTCTCTCATAAAGCAAAGATTAAAGACATCAAAAGCCCACTTTAAAAACGTTATCAAAATATTCTATTAAATACACATTGCACATTGTAATGATCTTTTTCACTTTAAGAAGGATATACATTTTTTCATACTGATATTTTCGTCATTATTTGCTTATAATATGCATCTTATGAAGTTTTTTGATTCTTGATGATTTGATGACCTTGAAGTTTGATTTTTATTGTAGAGTATTTCACAAGGTAAAATATTATTCTTATAACTAGTTACAACTAAGATCATATTTTACATTTAGGTTTCTATGATTTTTACTCTGTTTATTAATAAAAGTAGAGCAATACACTTTCCCCCATATTTTAACAACCATCTCTTAGAACTGAACTTTCTAATAAAATTCAGATCAAAAATATTTTATTCACCTTTATGTGTACTTAATTTATCTACTTTTTATTATTTTTTTTAAGATTTTTAAAGATTTATTAGCACCATTAGACGCTTTGAAAAATTCTGATACCTTAAAAAATTCTAAAGACTTAAGCCAAGCAATTGGGTTAAATTGGTGCAAGTTCTAAACGATTTTTAATCTTTCTCATATTGTGGTGTCCAATATACTTAGAAAAAAATCCTGGGTTGCGATAGATTCATGAAAATCTTCTTAATTTCTGTAGATTTCAAATGTAGTGGTACATATTTAGTTGGTTGGTACCTAAAATCTTAAATATAAAGATCTTACATTTAAGCTTTTGACGTAAATTTAACCTAATATTATAATATTTGAAGGTTTTTAAATAATATATTCTAGAGTTAAAATATTTTGTATGTTTATGATTTTTGTCTAAAATATTTGTTATTTTTCCCAAAAGTAAAAATAAAATAAACCCTCTCCTCATTATTATAATTCATTATTATTATTTCAGTCATCTTTCGATGTCTCCCTTCGTTATACATGCGCTTTTAATGATCATTAAAGTTCCAGATAACAGCGGTCACACTTATTGCATATCAAATTAAGTACCGGATTTTTCATCTTAATATCTCCCACTTAAGTTGTATAATAATTTTCTTTTGCTTTCGTTACTGTAATTGCTTTCGAATTTTTTAAACACGAACAGAATAAATAACGATTAAACGTATAAAATTACATACTTAAGCTAGAGTATATACTGTAAAATTTTAAACTTTACCTTTAAGCACACATAAAAAATATTATAGCCATGAGTAAAAAGCCGGTCATAAACAAATATGCACTTGGTACCGTGCATATATTACTTGGAATATGGGTCGTTATTATAACTCTCTTTCTTGGGAGTATATTATGACCTACAAATATGACAGTTGACAGTAAAATGTTACTTTGTGACCGACATGAGAGTCCCATAATAGTTTTAATGAGTCGTTCCGATATGATGGATGTGGGACAGGTTTGAAGTCTGTATTTTCGGGTGGTCGCCATGGTTTCATTCCCGGTACATAAACTTGAAAATTGACAGTCATTTTTACTATTAGTCGACATTCGTAACCTGTCCATAAACTCAGTGATAATCAGCTAAAATATTCCTACTTTTTATCAGTCTCAAATATGCACAAACTTGAAAATACTAGGTCAAAGAGCCAATTACAGTTAAAATTATTTGAAAAAATTTAAAAATGGAATAACATGAAACAAATATGACAGCTAAATGAACAGTTTTCAAGGATGTAAATTGGGAGGCGTGGTGCAATTGAATGAACTGTCGGAGCAATTGATGAAGTCTGACAACCGTGCGCGTCAGTCTTAACACCACTAGTTTTTTTTTTGGGGGTATTTATAAAGCAAAGTTTATGAAACTCCTCCTGAAAATATTAATGATTTAAAGGATCGAATTCTACATTCTTGAGTAGAATGTAGAAATATAAGTGGGCAAACACTTGCCAATGTTCGTGAGGAATTTCAAAACAGACTTTATTACTGTCTCGCTAATAACAGAGCACATTTTAAGCACTTACTAAAATAAATTCTGTGAACTGATTTTACATACCAAAGTATGACGTCGATGAAATATCCATTATTCTCAGACATTTTTGGTCACTATTCGCTGGTACGTCAACCGTTTTAATTTTTTTAGCATTGTTAAATAGACATTTTAATGCTGCTTACAATAATTACACGATGGGGGTTCCTATTTAACATATCTTTAAACTTGAAATACCCTAATTTCATCTCCGCATCATCCTTCACCCAGTCAACATGTCGTCATTCTTTTTCCCTTTTTATCCTTCGATTTCCTTTCCTTGCCGTTGGCTATAACGTGCATTTAAGAATTAAATTTAGTGAAAGTATCACCACACTTCTACGTCATCCTTCACCCGGTCAAGACGTGGTCGCTCTTTCTTTTCCTATCCTTGGAACCCTTTCCTGCCCTTTGCCAGTGGTAGCTGAACCTATTCACGCTGGAAGTTTTTTTTTTTTTTTTTATGGTAAACACAAGCACAAGAGGAAAGTGTTATGTCACTCTTGGAGTGGTGCTTGCGCGAAGATATTTGTGGGCATTTATCTTGAATCGCTGCAGGTTGTATGCGTCGGGAAATATGTGAGGTGGAAGCCCGTTCCACAAAGAAGATGTTCTTCAGATGAATGAGTCCTGATACAGCGACGTCCTTGAGGTAGGCAGGTGGACTCGATGTTGATGAGCCGCAACTGCTAGACGCGTCCTTCTTGCCGGAATAGCCCTGGGTGGAATCAGGCCTGCCAGCTCAGAGGAGCACTTACCGTGATAATAACGGTAGAATAAACAGAGATCAGCCACCTTTCTCCTGTGCTCCAGACTATCCAGACTCTTTGTCAGTTCTGGTTTGTCGATAAGACGAATAGCTCTCTTCTGTATAGAATCTAGCATCTTTAAACTATGCTTGGGTCAGAGCTCCAGACATGCGAGCAATACTCGAGGACAGGGCGTATTTGAGCCTTATAAAGAGTCAGCAGACGAGAGTCATTTATGACGCCGAATGCATCGAGGGTGAAGCGTCAACGTGTATTTCAGTATTACCAATTGTGAAAATTACCGATTCTGGCAATAGGGTACATACTCGACGATTTCCACAAATCTCCAAATCGTGCTGGCACATTACCTCATAACATTCAACTAGCAAGTCCAATGCGTCTATTCTTAAATTTAACCTGACGTTTCGGTTGGTGTGTATCTCCAACCGTTATCAAGTGTAAACTAACAAATACTATTCTACGGGGTTATATACTAATGGTATGCGTAGTTATGTAAAACTTTTGGTCATGCGTGAAATGCATTATAGCAGAGTCCTGACAGTAGAGGTCTTCAGATTTTGAGAATTTCAACACTGGGCTAGTTGAAGATTCCTTGACTTTGCACGATGTATGTTGCTTTAAAAAGTTTTTTTTTCCAGTGCAGTTCCTTACATAGAATTTTTGCTTCTGCCCAATGTATGTTGTGGCCGTTGGACCAAGCGATTCTGCGATTCCTAATCTGAAAACTCCTGCCATTCGGGTCCACTTTTGGTGCATTCTTTTCTAACTTCCAAAGGGTCGTTTTATCTCGCCAATCTATGAGTCCCCGGATTCACCTAGTATTTCCTATACAGTAAGGACGCGCAAGTTGGAACAAATTCATTTAAAATTCAGGGGTATGTTCGAAAAACAAAACGCTTGGATACGTCGATTTTTATTTTTTGTCGCAATTTTTTTGAGGATGAATTCATGTATACAGGGTGAACCAAAAATAAGCAACGACCATCAATTTAAATTCTTTAAATGGAAACACCTGTTTTATATTTCATTTTTTATATTTGAATATTGACACCTTGTCACCATTTAATTGCATGGAAACAGTATGTATTACTTTACGTAAATGTCAGAGTTAGAGATTTTGGTCATATTAGAGAAAAATATGACCGGACGGTCCAGGTTTCCAGAAAACAGACAATTACATATTTTGCTCGATTTACAATAAAATCCACATAAATCAACTCGACAAATTGCTGCAGATCAGTCGGTTGGTAAATCATGTGTTCTCAAATATTTGCATAGGAATAAATGGCATCCATATAGAATTCATTTAATTCAGGAGCTTATTGAAAATGATCACATCCGCAGAATAGAGTTTTGCGAAATAATGATGAATAAATGTAATGTAAACCCACAATTTTTAAGTAAGATTGTTTTTTATGACGAGGCAAGTTTTCTTTAATGGTTCTGTAAATAGGCAAAATTTTTGTTATTGGGCACCAGAAAATCCACACTGAATCCACACTCCTCACTTAAACGTATGAGCAGGAATTGTAGGCATGTCAATTGTGGGTCCCTATTTTATTGAGGGCGCACTTACCTCTGAAAAATATTTAGAGTTACTTCAAAATCAGATAGTACCTAGTTTAATTGCACTTTATCCAAATAGTGAAAACCCATTTATACCGGCAGATTCGATATGGTTCCAGCAGGATGGCGCCCCCTCACACTATACGCGTATAAATAGTACGAGATTACTTTACCAATATTTTCCCAAATAGATGGATTAAAAGGGGTGATTTTATTGAATGGTCGCCAGATTTAACCCCATTGGATTTTTATCTTTGGAGTGTTTTAATTTAATTTTCTTAATTTAAAATCTAAAGTTAGAAAATTAAAAAATACAATTATCGCCGAAATACAACAATTGCATATCTGACCGGTTTCAGAGCAATAAATAAATCGTCAATTTTTAAGAAAAACTTTAACTTATCTTGAAAAACGAAGCATTTGCGGGCATACTTTTATATAGCAAACTGTCATTATTTTTCCATGCCGAATGACCCCCTGAAGTTTGTCGCACTTATTTACTAACACCCTATCTATGTAACATGAACTAAAAAAGAAATGAAGCAATAAAATCGTTAATAGAACAAAATTTATTACAATTTTTTACTTATACTTTTTTATGTTTACAAATTATTTATCGTAGTAGATTTTCAAGTAGGTTTTTCTGATACCCTAAAGTCGTTATATCAATTAACCTTTTTTACTTTATACATTAGTTACGATCATAAAAATTAAACCTTTTAACAATGAATAAAATGTAATATTTTTGCGGATTAGGGATATTAACTCAAGACAAGAATTAATTCAGTTTTATTGTATCATTGAAACGTCCTGCGTTCCGATATGTGGGTGGCCAGTGGGAAAATTAATCGTGTGAACGCCACTTTACACATATATGGGAGCAGTAAGTGCAACCGTCTCTGTTTTATCAGCAAAAATATCTACTGTACAAGACCACCGGTAATGGTTGTTACGATATTATGCCAAATGACCACATAAACCATTTTTCTTTGGATTAATTTTTTTCCTCTTTGGGTTTTTTGACGGTTAACCTGTTATGAATTGTGTGAAAGTTCCTATAATGTGTTCCTATAAAAATAAAACTGTAGATGTAAGTTGTAATTTTTTTAACTATGGTTAAAAGTGAAACGCGTAAATGAGTCGATTAATTTAGATCAAAAGTTAACTTTAATATGAGTGGATGACTTAGGCAGCCCTCCACTGCACACCTATAGACGACAGAGTGAGTAATAGAATCAGCATTTTTAAATCTTCATTTAAAGTCGGAACTTCTACCTTATTATTCCTATAAAGATATTTAGATGCTGTACTTGTTTTCCTAAATTGCTACCTCACCTTTGTTAATATTGATAGTTTTTTAAAAAGAGTCTTTACAGAAACCAAGTCCAATGCTGCCTGAAAATATTAATATAGAGGCCCTCTCATAATTAAGATGTTACTGAAGCAAAACAAAGCGCCTCCCGACATAATTTATTTTGGATACCTATAATATTTCCTACTATTTGTCTGTCACAACTATGTTGTCACCTGTTATTTATATTATTTGTTAGGTTCTTTATCACACATATCCACAGGAGGAGCTCAGAGCTCATCAGTTTGTTTTGGGACCATTTTTTATCTTCGGTTTGAGGTGAGTTAGTCCCAAGGATAGCTTACGTAATGCTGGTGAGTCACCTAAAATATGTGTTATTATTTCTTCTTTCTTCATGTATACTAATGTGCTCAATATTATTTGCTAAGACCATCTTATGCAAGTGATTTTTCTTCTGGAAAATTAAACTGCTTGTAATAAAATTCCTGGTTTTATTGAAATCAATTCAGATGTTTCTTGCCAGATGCCGCGCTTGATCTCAACAACTTCGACCGCATGGTCTCTCTACCGCTACCGCAGGTTAATAATAAGCATAGATAAAATATGATGAAAAACAGTCAAGACAGTAGATCCTAAAGTAGTGCAGTTTTAAAGACGAACAAGTTCCCAAGATACCAAAGAAGAAGGTTATGACTACTGTATTTTGGGAAGTAGTGATATTATTGTTAAGTATTTCAAAAGGAAAGAGGCAATTAAGTAAGAAAAAAAATCTAAAGTCTGCATTAATATACCATTCACCTCAACTTCTTTAAAAAATTTAGGAAATGGCTAAGTAGACAATGATTTATTTGTTAAATTATGAAGTGGCCTAAAACTTCTATTTAAAAGGCTTAACGACAAAATAAACAAAACAAAAGCTGAGTCAGATATAGTTTACATTCATACTAATACTGATTTTAAAGAACTATCATAATTATAATGTTTTGAAGGCTGAAAAGACGGGCTTTCCAGGAACGTCCGCTAAAGTTAAGATATTAAAAAATATATTAAAGGGGGAATATGTTGAAAAAAAGGGCACAATAAATATTGTTTTTTCTATCGTTCTCTAAAGAATTGTTGACCTGTCCTCATATTTTCAATATTTTGTTTGCTATTGCGTACAGACCTGTAAATAAATGTTCATTTACAACTTATTGAGGTTTATTACATGACAATGTAAAAAGAATTAAAAAATTAAGTGATTGGTTATAACTTATAATTGATTCTTACATTTATCAATATTATTTAATAATTGTTGACAATTTGTCTCATTTAGCCATTTTTTCGTGGTCAAATTATCATGTTTTAACTGGTATAGTTACATCAATTCATTAGCCCATATTTATAAAAATTAAGCATTTACTTTGAAGTAAAAGGTACAAGCAAAAGGTAGAAGTAAGAGATTTTGCTCTAATTCGTATTCATAATCTCTACCTTTTCCTTGCAAGCAAATGCTTCGGGAAAATAAAGTAAAAGGTACGGATTTCGACAAGATATGACTTGCACCGTGCAATCAACGCGTATGTGGTATGTAACTGATGGGGTTAATCTTATTTGTCTCATAATTAAAAGCAATTCGCACGTCAATTGATGTAAAGAAGATTCAACTAATTTATTTGTGCGGCTATTTTAAAGTGAATACAATATTTAAAATGTCTGACACCGATACTGAACAGGAAGTTACCGAAGATGCCCCGAGATGATGTTTATCGCTGAAGAAGCCATTCCGGAGAAATCTTAAGTTTCAGCGATAAAAAAGAAGAAAACTTCTGTATTAACTGATATCGATAAGGAATACGTTACTTTATTCGGCAAGGAGATGGATATTAAAGCTTTTATAAAAAAAGTGAACAATATGAAAACGCGACTGAAAAATAAAACTGACAAAAAGAAAACAGGGAACAAGCCCATTCGTCTTTTGTTCTAGGAGAAAGTTATGTTAAAGGCTATGGATGCGAACATAAATCCTGTACTAAGTCGGTTACCAGGTGAAAAATAGATTTAGGTCTTTACTAATGCCTTGTAAGTACTTATCATGTATATATATTTTTATTAACGGCTCTTGCAATTGGCGTGGCAAGTCAACCTTCTTTACCTACTTCAAAGGATGATATTATGGTGGAAAACGACGCTGATCAGACGATTATGCCTCAAGTAGGTCGCTGAAAAAAATTCCTCCGAAGCCTACCTTTGCTTCGAGCAAACAAGAGTCTGACGAGACGAGGCAGCTAACGACAACCCAGCTTCAACGATTAGTTTTAGTTGAACAACTGAAAGTTGCTCGTCTCCAACAACAATATTACTCTGCCAAGCAAAAAATTTAAACGAGGCATCAAACGAAAAAGCCCCGCAAGAGTATGTTGTTGGGGATAATATTTACTAAACTTGTAAATAGACGTATATGTAATATGTATCATTTATAACAAAGAAAATAATTAAATATTTTTTTCCAGTTCAAACGTGTAAGTTTATTTCTAGTTTAAGTAAATACATCTTAGTACGCTTGAAGTAAATGAGATATACATCGCATTACAAGAAAGTTTTAATCCTAACTATGAACATATTTTGGTAATAAGACGAGCTAATTCCTCTCGCCGCCTTTATCCTTATGCGCGAATAGCATCTACATTTTCATCCGCTATAATATATGTATATCTCTATCTTCATCTTCGTCATTTTCTTGAAAATCATCATCTCTTAATTGCTTAGCTATATTGTGCAATACAGCACACGCAATTATAACTTTTGGAATACTGGTCAGTTTTACTCTGCATCCATACTTGCCCAAATCTATGCTCAATCACAACTCGCTCTGATGTAAACAGCCTGTTAAAGACTCTCTGATATTCCTCGTGGGAGTCGGTGTAAGGTGTCATAAGACATGACATTATACCATACCCACTGTCCCCTAGAAGAATAGTGTTTCTTGTCTTTTTCATGACTTCACACACTGCCGAATTTTTCCATATACAAGCATCGTGGAGTGATCCAGGCTAACTTGCATCTATACTAGTTATAACAGAATTCTGGTCGCATGTAACCTGTACATTAATACTGGCAAAACCTTTCCGATTTACATATTCGTCTCCAAATCGGGCTGGTTTTCCATCAAGACGAATATACGTGCAGTCGATAACTACAATAGCTGTGGGAAAACGGAACCTGGACAACCATTTCTCTTTGGCCTGCATAATTTGATTTTCTGTATTTGGGAATCTGATATTTTGCCGGCTTGTACAATTCGCTATAGCACGTCATGAAATATTCTGGACACTGTGGGCTGCGAACATCCCAATTCTTCAGCTATTCCGCTCTGAAATCCAACGTTCGCACAACACCGCAGAAATATTTTCATTTTCTGCACAGGTGACTGAGCTGCTGCACGAGTTTCAAAATTCATGCCAAGAAAGTAATTTGCCAACCACACTACATTTTCCTCCTCAAATCTAAACAATGTCTTGAAATCTGACTCACGAGGTGTGTACGTCTTGGTTTGTAGTATTTTCTTGTACGTAACGCTATAACTAACACAATACTGCGACTAATTAACCAAAGATCACTTAAACAAGCTTTTACAAATAGATTTTATTAAGCGAAAATGCACAAATTTTAAGATGCAGGATCTAAGATGCGACAACTAATAAATAATGAATAAAATGAGAAAAGTTGCTGTAACCTAGATTCCTTTTTTAGAAGCAAATCCTTTAGTTTTTAAGCAAATGCTTCTTTTTATAAATAAGAAAAAGTTAACACCTTTTACTTTACAGAAGCGAGACCTTTTCCTTCACTTCTTTTTATCCATATACTTTGAAGGATTTGCTTTATTTTTTTAAAGCAAAAGGTAAAACTCTTTTTTATAAATATGGACTATTATCATTTAAAGTAATGGTTAAAAAATTGTTTTTTTATTTAAATTAGCATATTCTGTACTACCGCTATCTAATAAAGTTCTGGCTTTGCACCTCTTAACATTTCATCTCCATTCAGATATAGCCTGCAGAGGCAATTCTTTGAAATGTTACTATTATTAAATGCTTGCATAGCTGATAGTACTGTAAAAAAATACAAATTTTAAACATGTTTTTCCTGATTTTATTTGATTACCAAGACTTAACTAACCAGTAAACAAAAAAATGTCATATTCTTTACAAAAAAAATTCGCATATATGATTTAAATTTATCTTTGTTAATCAAAATTAAAAATTCAAAATCATAAATGATTTCTCTCACGTTAAAAAGATATTCGATTGCCCACAGACAAAGTCGAATTACCATAAAAAATCTGAAAGTAAAAGCAATTTTTGTTGACGGGAGTAGCGCCCAAAATCGTTATTTATTAAGCCTTAAAGTGTTGATAATAAGTAGAACGGTGGTGGTGCGATATCAAAAATGAATATCGCACAAGGTAATCGGACCGCTACCATTTAGATAGTGTCGGATAAGCGCCATTCTTAATTCATAAATCAACGCCTTTTTGCGAGGTGAGAACATCTTACTTTTTGCCTTCTTTATAATGCCCAAATAAATGCAGACCTGAAAGCGAAATCATCACCATTTAACCAGATTTATGTGTGAATAAATTTTGATCAATATATTATGTTTGAAGATGGGAAATCAATAAAATGTTTTGAGCCTAACTAAAAATATAGGTTTATATCATAAAAAAAATATTGAGCCGATTATCTTTATCTGCAAAGTAATAAATAATATAAGGCTACCACCAAGATTTTAAAATGTGAACCTGCTAATAGATAAAGACATAGTGTTTTTCCCAGTACAGCTACTGAATCTAAATTATTCAGATAAAATATTAAGATAGAAAAGCAGAATTTGCTTGATTCTTTCATTATTGATTGCATCAAACTAGAATGATGGAATTAGAGTTGCCTTAACACTCATGGTAGCACTACATATCTGTACGTTAAGCTTAAGTCACAATTTGACGAAGATCTTATAAGCGAATTGTATAATAGCAATTTTAAAGAAGTTGACTATAACCGTCCTAATAGTGAAAAGTATTGCTAAATTTGCTTGTTTAAATTAATTGCTTAAAACAAAATTCATAAGCTAGTCTTCGAAAAATATTATCAGAGCAAAAATTTTTTAAATGTTTATTTATTTGAGTGTTTAGATTTTCTTTTAATTTTGGAGATCACGGGCAATATATTCATTAGTCATAATACAACTCTATGTAGCATTATGAATTCTTTGGTCGAAATAGGCACGATGAACGCTTTCTTTCAATCATTAGGAATATGATTTCCTAATACTTGGAAGTTTAATCAAATAGTCAATAAATATTATATCGCTTCAAATTTTATGGTCGAGAATTGAGACTGGTTCACCGAATACTTAGTAACCATCGTAAATTTCATACTTATCAGTTGTATAAGGTGCTTAGTTGTTAATATCTACCAAAAACAATATTTGAGTAGCAATGGATAATAAATACCATGACGATCAAGTTAAATTTAAACAAGCGACTCATTTAATAAGGGATAAATACCTTTACCAACACCTAGCAAGATGGAAAATGCATATTCTAATTAAGAAGAAAATACAAAAACAATAAAAATTTTAAACTTAATATATTTTAATATTTAATGCTTACATAATAATACTAAACTCCTGGACAAAATTATCGCACCACTAATTATTTTGTCAAGAAAATTTAAATAAAAATAAATATCAGTTAAAACAGTTATAATATCTTTTCTCGTATAAAAAGCAGAACTGGACAAAAACTATGTTTATGCTTTATCATGGAACATGCTGCTCGTGAGGAGTGAGAATACATCCGCAGGAAAGTTTTCATAATTTGATACGAGGAATGCTGCGAAGACTTCAAGCGGTCATTGCAGCTAGAGGTGGCAATACACGTTATTAAGAATTCATTATGGGTCTATTGTTTTATTTTTGTATCAAAATTGAAGTTAGTGAAAATCGATGCTTTTCCTTGTATTGAATTTAGTTACTTAAATCTCGTTTTATTAAATAGAATAAAATTGTTTTTGTTAATTAATAATGCATAGTTAACAATGCTTATAAGCTTGCTTATTTTTTTATCTTTATTAAAAAAAAATCTCTAAAAATCAAGTGGTGCGATAATTTTGTCCAGGAGTTTATTTAGATGTCTCATATTCTCCTGTTTAATTTTTTTCTGCTAATTTATTATGAAGAGGATGCTTGATAATTATACTTGGGTTACCGAACAGATGGAATGATCACGTGATCGTTCTGCGCCGGAGGTGTGGCCTAGAGCCTCGATAGGGTTCATGACTTGGGGTTTTATTTAATTTTATTAGTCGAGGTTTTATTTAATTTTATTAGTAGATCGTTTTGGTTGAATTTTCTGCTATTCGAATATTTAAATCTTCGCAATATTGAAAAGTTGAGATTGTGTTTATTTTTTTGTTAATTTGTTTGTTAACAAATAATGGCTGACGCGCCAGGTACACCCCCATTGTCACCCCCCAAGAAAAGAGTACGAAAACATTTGACCATTGCTGAAAAGGAAGTGATTATGAACATATATAAAACATGTGATAACGAGCATCCAGCATACAACAAAGTGCAAAAACTCCAGTTTACAGTAGAAGCAGCAGGTAATAAATATTTTTAATATACAGTGTGTCCCAAGATGAGCGAATGTATACGTGAAAATGACAAAAAATGTTGTGGTTAAAATTTGACCGTTTGGCATCCAGCCCTGCTTGATTAAAAAATAAAATTTAGCATATTATTATTTTTTTTAAATCAAGCTTGCCTTGATACGAACATTTTTTAAATTTTATAAATAGGTAAAGTGGAGGGTAAGTAGTAATTCTAGGTAAGATATAAAAAAAGTTTATAAGAAAAGGTTGTTTAGAATGCAAAATTATGCCCGAATACAGCATTTCATAACCATAGACCTACTTTGATTTTTACGTTTTGTGTACCAATGAATTTTTTTATTCATATTTAATTATTAGGGATTGAAATTTGTAAAAATCAAAAAAATCAAAAATAAAGTAGGCCTATGGTTATGGAATTCGGTATTCGGGCATAATTTTGCATTCTAAACAACTTTTTCTTATAAACTTTTTTTACATCATGCCTAGAAATACTACTTTACCTACTCATAAAATTTTAAAAATGCTCGTACCAAGGCTTGATTTTTAAAAAATAAAAATATGCTAAATTTCATTTTTTAATCAAGCAGGGCTGGATGCCAAACGGTCAAATTTCAACTACAAATTTACAAAGCAAAGCTGTACGGTAAAATAATTTAACATAACTAGGCATAATTCTCCTCGTCTAAATCTGCCAAGGTTACATCGATGGGCGGGCCTATATTTCGCGCACATCACTTACTCCATCTGTTCGGTAATCCGACTATAGCTTTGTTCGCGATGACAGTTCTGAATGCATTCCAGATCAGTCAGGAACTCTTCATCCTTTAATGATATGCGCATGCGTGATTCATAACTGGTTCGGAATTTATTTCAACCACGAACGATCAACAGATTGTCAACATCTAAATTTATTTGAGTATTATCGGTTATGTTTTTCAATTGTTTTCAAAGATTTAAAGCAAAGAAATAGCTAAGAAATACTATAATAAATTTTATAGAGTTATTTTTAATTTTTATTGGAGTTATTTAAGTCACAAACTACCCATAAAACTAACAAAAAACAGTAGGACAAGGAACTATTACTTATAACCGGAACTATTTTTGGTTTTAAATTTAAAAATAAAATAAGATAAGCACCAGTTATCAGAAAATTAACACAAAACGAGTAAATACCTCAAATATGTCATTAAAAATCTACTACGCAAGTCCAGAACTCAAAATTCTAATAAAAGTCCAAAGATCGATTGAGCTAGTTGCTGATTGATCCTGAACAAGTAACAAAACACCCGCGAACGGCAGGATTTCGAACTAAAAGTTCAGGACTGGTCATCGCGAACGCTCTTTTTAACAATGCACATGCGAAGTAATTCTGAACTTGTCGAGGACTGTCACCGCAAGCAAAACTATTTATTTATTCAATTCCTTATTAAATATTGATTGGCATTTATTTGAGTTGGTTAAAAACTCTTAATAATAATATAATTAATAATAAAATAGCAATATCTTAAAATCTACTCAAATAAAACTGTTTGGAGAATACAATGAAATAAAATGAAAACACACAAATTATGCCTTTCATAGCTCATTCAATTTTATTTAAATCTCAAATATTAATGCCTAAAAAAATATGAAAGAATAACCATTGTGATTACTAGTCCATACTTTTCCTGTTTGCTAGATGTTTTCTTTTATTATTTTTATTAATATATTTATAGGAATTTTTGATAAAATAAAGAAAACCTTTGTCATTTGTTTTTCTTTTTTGTTAATTTAATATAATTTGGAACCATAAGTCCATTTTGAACATATTTTACTATTTAATTTTTTAATTTTCAAGATCTTAAGTCTATATTTTTTTTCATTTCACTATTTTTTTGCCCGAAAGCATAATTATATTAATTAAATTCATATAAATAAGGGCAATATGTTGTAGTATTCCGGTGATGTAAACATACCATACACCTGCTGAAATAAATATTGACTTACGACAACCAACTTACTTTAAAATGTTTAATATTGGCGCATGATCCAGTTTTACAGGGCAAGACCGACCATTATACAGTTTCCATTTGCTTAAGCAGGTGTAAAACGAGCTCTTCTTTTAATAAATCGATAATTTTAGTATTTATTTTAACACGAATCTGGTTACCTAATAAATATTAGTTATGTTCAGGTAGTAAGTATGAGGATGCCTTAACTTTACATCAACCATACTTTACATTAAGTTTTTTAAAGCGTTCTAATTTTTTACAGCACATCTTATCATCTGCGACTTATTGAGAATGTTTTTTTTTTCACATATATAATATATTATAGTTTGGTTTTAGTATATTAATGCCTAAAACGAAATTTGCATATGATAGTTCTATTCTCGCAATAATTTCTAAAACCGTTTAAAAAAATGTAGATTAATGAATATTAAGGTCATAATGATCAATCTTGTTCATCATTTTAAAAGAAGTTTGAAATAGTAATAGTTTATAAAATACAGAAAAAATTAGTAACTATTCGCCGTAAATAATCTAACATCAGTTTCCTCAGCAACTAGAGGTCAGTGTAGTAGGTTTCAAAACAAAGAAAAAAACATCACAGAGCCGTCTAAACTAAAAAGTTAAACTTTGCCTTGCCCCAGTTAAGTCTTATCAAGTAATAATGCGGACACCAAATAACAGCAGCCTTCTCAAGACCTTAACCATGAGTGCCTATAATAATTTGTTATGTAATTTGAGATTGCTTTTGAGCACGAATATTAATATTTTCCCTTTAAAACCTTCAACTCATTAACTTAATCACAAGTCACAAACCACATCGATTAATACTATAGTTAAGGTTATTCGAGGTTCTAGCAAAAGTAATTCCCACACATTTTTAAATTTTTAGGCGTAATTCATTTATTTGAGTGTATAACATCTATAAAGACCATCAACTTTACTTTGCATGAAAAGGAAAATTATTAAGGACTTAATTACGTTAGGATCTTGAGCTTTTCTGAAAATATAATAAATTTATGAACAAAATGCTAAATATCTTTAACAAGGAACTATAATAGGATTCCTAAATAATATTTAGTACACCTAGTATTACAGAGTACACAGACCTAATTTTTATTTCCTTGGAAAATAAAATAATTATACAAACGAATTGTATTCATCCCACTAAAAAAGTAATCCATTCTATAATTTGAAGTAAGTGAGTGGCTCTAATGAAGTTTCTGATTCACTATGTTGATGTAAATCTCTCAGATCTGCACTATGTTATTCTTCAGTAAGTTCCACTATAGCTCCAAGAAAGATGTTTTATTACCAAGTCATCAAACATTTTGGGAAAAGCTGATTGACTGTAAAATCCCCTATAGCTAACAAGGTATCCACTTGTTCAGTACAAAATATTAATTTTTGAGTTCTGAAAAAAATTAATCATAACATTATATTCAGTGATACAGGTGATTGGAAGTCATTGGAAGTCTGCCTCGATCTTGAGAACACCCTTAGATTAAGTGTATTAAGAAAGAAGTTTGCTAAGCTCCAGTTAATTTTCAAGAGGAATTTATAAGGTCAAGTACGATATGCTGCTTTTGGAATAAATAAACAGCATTTATTAGACCTTAAGCACCTTAGCAGCAGCCTTAAATTTTACCAAATACTCTTCGAAACGTACAGCAAGAGTATGAACCTTTTTTGTAATTTATACCACTGTTTGGAGTAAAATGACTTGTTTTTAAAATTTTTTTGCGTAAGGATAATTTAGTAGGGATATTTTCAGAAAAGTTAAAATGCAGATAAAATAAGAATGATACTTTTTAGCACGTATCTTTGCTTACTGGCTTCTTTAGAGTAAGACCATTAGAAACCCAAGGGAGAAGAAAAAATTAAAAAATATATATTACGAACACTAGCAAATAACCTATTTGCGTATTCAGCTCTAGTACCTCCGGTTTTAAGAGGAAAATATGTCTTTAGACTGCTTTATTTATTTAGGTTTCTTGAGACAAACATCTTGAATTAATCAGATACAGGAGATTATGCAAAATAGGCATGCAATGGGAAGGGATCTAATTTTTTTTTACAAAATGCGATCCCTGCCAATAATATTTTTTATACAATTTTAAATGTACACATAGATTACCATACCTAAGACGGCTGATCTTACTGGAAAGGCTTGTGGAAAAAAGTAGAGGGAAAAAAAAGAAGCGCTGATAGAGAAAAAAGAGAAGTTATCAGACAGACCAAGAAAAAAAGGAGACTAAAACAAAACAAAAAATACGGGTAAAACCCATCGATGACTAAATATACATTTATGACTAAGATAACTGAGAGTAATAATTTTCCATTAAATTAGAGATTTTAAAACAAACAAACAATAAAAATATTTAATTAAATATATTATATCTTCCTTTTGCTCTGTGATATGCTCTGACATATGGCTCTATATATCGTCTTCTCTTCTCTCAGAAATATTTCGACTGGTGCGAAAATAAATGATGTACACATTTTGGAACGCAAGACCATAATGCGTTCTCGTTGTATTTAAAGATAGTTATTAAGTATACGCATTTTAAGGCCTTATCTTCGATTTAATTGTATCAAGAGATAAGGGCGTATGCCGTATTGTCAATAACAAATTGTGTGGAGCAAAATTTGGCGCGATAAGACCGGTATATCATTAAAAGGTCTTAAAAAATGATACATTTTTTCGAATGGACCTCATATTTTACCATCAGCTGGGTACGACACATCGAGTTTTTTTATCAAGTTACCGAAGAAGTGAAGGGCAATGTTTTTATGAATATTTTATTATGGTATGGCACCGTATTGTCATGAATTATGAAAATGGATCAGATATATTACAAGCTTTTATAATTTATTAATTGTAATAATATATCACAGGTAATAAAATAAGTATAACAGCTAGTTTTGCATTAATAAAAAAAGACAGTTTGCACGCAATACATTTTTTGAAATGATTTTAAAAATGCATTTTCTGAAATGTGAGATCTTGATAATTTCTTATACTGCATTGAATAGTTAATAGCCTCTTTTTGTTGTTTTTCTTACCACTTACCATTCTTATTACATAGTCCGCCTATCACCTGCATTCAATAAGATATATTTACATTTTTCCTAAATGTATATAATTCAGCTATATTTCCTACTATTAAGTTCAATAATTTCACTTCTATCTTTATATTTGTAACGTGCAGAGGGTGGTCTGGATGGTACAAACACCACTGCACGTAGGTCTCAATAGAACCATTGTTTGCACTTTGCATGGTAGCTAATAGCTTGTGTATTGGTACCAATTCTCTTTATGTTGATTGCGTAAGATTTTTGAATTGATGAACATTAGCGAAGCTGAATCAACTTGAGCCTGTAGTAGAGAAAGCAAATTTGTTGCTTTACTATTATATAATAAATTCATTTTTTCAAATGGCAATTAAAAATCTACTTAAATATGAAGAAAAGTTTGTTTTAGGCTTAGAACCCTTAAAATAGTAAAAATGAGTACCTCAAATGACCCAATACTAGTGTTATTCTGTGATGTTTTGTACATCTAGTAGAGTATTTAAAAATAAAAGGTGTTTTTTTCTGTAAGGTTTACAAAAATATACAACACTTTATTTACATAGTTATTTTTAAGAATATTTTTAAGAAACTAAAAAATTACAATGTTCATAATTTTAATCCATTTTGACAAGAAAATAATGAAACTAGGAAAATATTATTTTCTTAGCTCAAACGTGAAATATTTTTAATAGAAATTGTTTTTCACTTATGCTTAAACATATTTAGTAAATTGTTTTAACCTTTTCTAAGGTATTTATTATTACTAGAGGTTGGTTATAAAAAAAAATATTTTCTTAAATTATTTAATTGCTATTCGAGTTCTACCTAATGGTATATGTGGTAACACAGATTTTTCTCCTAAAATATAAAATATACTAAGAATTTATATTTTAGGAGAAAAATCTTAACTAAATGTTTGAAATAAGTACTTATGAAGTAAATTTATTAAATTATTTTGTGGTTCATTGCAGTCTTTCCAAAATGTACAAAACAAAGGTAAGAACACAAAGTCACGGTCTCATCAAATCCATATAATTTTTTCAAAGCTACACGTGTTTCTACAACTCTAGTTGTAATGTGATCTGTATAAGTCTAGGCCTCATGACGCTCCGATAAGAGCGAAACACGTGTAGCTTTGAAAAAAAAATTATATGGATTTGATGAGACCGTGACTTTGTGTTCTTACCTTTGTTTTGTTTTTGTTTGGTCTCTTAGAGAAAAAATAGATGATACGTATCTATTTCCACAATGTGTTTTGGAAAATTCCTAATGTTTTTATTTAGACAATGTTATTTTTAATAAATTAATTTTCGATTAGGTTAAAAAGATTTTCCTATCATATCAGCAGATTCACAGGTACCATTACAGATCTATGTCGGTTCTAGTGACAACGACGGATGAATAAAATATGTACTCTCGTCGCTCGACTTACGCTTGTACTATCATCATTTTACTCATATTCTTTTCAACTGTAGTCGCAAATAAATACATAAATTTTTTTTTTCTTTAAATAAATAGGAAAAAACGTCTTACCTTAATATAGCATTACAAACTCTATCGTATTTGTCGAAATTAAAGGAGGATCTCAAATAATATTATGTAAATGTACATCAAATATAATAAATGATTTTAATATTTATAAACAGAAATTCATAGGTCCAAGATTATATTTTTGTGTCTTTTTTGTTTTACAGCTTTGTCTACAAATTGTAACAATTTCTTGACAATAAAGCATTGATTGATTGATTGATTGAAGATATAAATTATACAGGATGGTAAGATTAATACAAAAAAATAAGATATTGATTTTTTAGAATAAAAAATATATCGATGTGAGAGGAGTACTTCCAAGATTTTGAACGGAAAAATGACAAATAGTCCAAAATGCTTTATAATCTTATCACCCAATGTAGGAAATAATAAAATTTGGGAAAAATGTGGGTCGCTATGGAGTTCAAAAACAGTTAAAGATAGACATATAGAATCTTACAAGAAATACTTAAAATTGACCATGGAATTTGCAAGTTCCGTTTAAAAACCCAGAATTATGGCGTTTTTAGGCAATTTGACGCAATTTTTTATTAGAATTTTCAAGTGCTCCGAGCTAAAATGCGTTAATTAGCTATCTTACATTTTTTGAGAACTACAGGTCAAAGGTAAAGTCAAAAAATATGCCATTGTTCCTCTTACTAATTGTATAACAGTGTAACTCCAGTAGTTTATTTGAGATGAAACCCACTGCGTGACAATCCTTTAGTGCTTTTTTTGTAACCCTCTTTGATTTGCGACGTAACTTCTACTGGATCCTATTTTAATAGAGGATGATTTATTTTAGGATTTTTATTTTGATTTCATCCTGGTTGAACCTTCGATTCTTTTGTATTCTCACGACTGCGTCAACTGTAATTTTGAAATATCTTGGCCCTGAAGTGGACGGAATTCACTACAAGAGAAGTGGCGGCTAATTGTTTACATAACTACATAACAGCGGTTCTAGTACTTCTATAAGCTATAAGCATCTAGCTTTAAGTCAATAAGCATCTGTTGTTTTACTTATTTATTACCTATCTTTAATTAATTATTTTTTTAGATTGTATCTTTCCTTTTATATCTTCCCTCGAATTACCCATTGTATATAATTTTGTTTAGTTTTTCTTTTCCTTAGTGCATAAAAAGTGAAACTTTACACACCCTGGGAAGTGTAAGGTGAGTAATTTACGCACGGTAGTAGAAAAAATAATTTTAATATATCTGTTATCTTTGAACCTAGTCTATATTTTGATTGTATTTTATTATTTTTAATTAATATCTAAATAAGAAGTATTTAGGTTTTAGGTACATTAAGGCTACTCAAACTTAACCCTAATAAATAATAAATAAATTTCGGTAATCATACATAAGAAAAATAATATAAATATGAAATATTATAAAGAAATAATTGTTCCCACTAAAAAAATTACTTATACCCTTCTTTACACCCAACACGGGTGAGATATAAAACTCACAACCTTCACCAAAACAAGACTGTACAATACACAAACAAATACCTCTGTATGCAATCGAAAACAATCATCATGTTACCTCTGGAGCACAGCATACTAGTGAGTTAAAAAATAGTAGCTCAACTGTTCTATAAACAAATACAATCTAAATCCTGACTTTAGTTGAATTATGAAGTAGTAAGTCATTGTTTGGCAAGGAATTACATGTTTCAATCGCATTATAAGTAAAAGACTTCTTGTATTATGTCGAGGAATAATATATTTAAATTTATTTCTGCTATTTATATCATGGACGCTGAAATTGGTTTTAAATTTATTTTTTGGAGGTTTAGATATGAATTTTGAATTAGTAATTAAACCATGCATAAAAACACCCAAATGTTGAGTTTTGCGATTTGACATATTTAATCAGTTCAACTCATTAATTTTATGTGATACGTGATGTGATTTTCTTAAATTAAAAATTAGACATGTATTCTGCACCTTTTGAATACGATATTGTTCCGCTTGATGAAGACAAGGGCCATAAATAAAATCAGCACAGTTAAAGTGGGAAAGTACAAGAGTTTCACATAACATTACCATTAACTTGGTACTTAAAAGGTTTCTATTGGAATATAGTTGTTTAAGCTATATATACGACCTTTATAGAAGTGAATGATCGGAAAAATTAAGCTGACAATCAACTATAACGCTTAGATTACGAGCAGAATTACAAAATGATGAGAGATCTTTTAGGTTGTTTAGTTCATGATTAATAGTTTCGATACAAGTAACAAAGTGTTTTGAACAGAAGTGATAGTATATATGGGTATCGTCGGCAAAAGCTTGTGTCTTTCCGACATGAAAAGAGCTTATAAGTTCAGACGTGTAAATAATAAAGAAAAGGGGACCAAAACTAGAGCCCTGAGGTACTTCTGATAGAAATTAGCTTAATGTATTTTATTTTGATTGGATAAACCCAACTTTATGACTAATTTTCAGGTTTCAAACACTATTAGAAAAAAACAGACGAATCTTCTCTTTTGTGTAATTTTTATTTTTCCATCCGATTCGTGTCTACAAATATTTAAAAAAAAACAAAGCATAAGAATAAATAGAAAAGAAATCCTTTAACATTTAAGTTAAACATTGGATCCGAACGAAGAACTCAACCACAAATATTTTTATCGTCTAGAGTTGCATCCAATATCCAATTGGTTAGATATCATAAAGACGATTATTTAATGTTAGCACCTCGTTACTAGATAATCAATTTTATTCAACCTTTTCTTATCTATTTAAATAATAGTAATCCACGTTGAAAAAAAAATAAAGTCAAAATATTTAATTACTCTAGACATATTAATACCATACTTCGTAGGTGGCATCGCCTTCATAAACCAAAAGAAAATAACAGACTAAATCACTAAATCTCTATTTTGAAAACTAGAAAACAGAAATTAGCCTAGTACCCCATATTTCACAAGGTATTTAAGAAAAAACCCACGGGCAACACCTAATCATCATTTAGCGGTTTAGAAAAAAGGACCGCGAGTCGATTAATCAAACATTTCTCAGGCGGGTTATCTTTAAAATCTATGCAAGAAGAAAAGCGTTAAATACCCAGGTTTAGAGGCATAAAGGGATCTGAGATATAATTATAAACTAGCCTTAAGGTGACACACAGACGATGGAGAGAGTTGGATGATTTAATTACACAGTCTTATTCGTAAAAATACGTCTCCTAAAGTATATGATTTTCATATTGCAATGTGTTGCTTACAAACATTTTTTTTTAAATTTATCCGTCCTAATTAGCTTGTAGCCGTCAACTTGCTTAAATGAGCTGACATGTCCTTTGCAGTCCTAAATTCTAAAACTACAGAGCTTTTTTCTGATAAAGAAGTTGCCGTGTCGCAAACCCTTAACCCTTATCGCCTTGGTGCCAGGTAGTAAGACAATTTGCAATACTTATATTATCTAGGACTTAAAGCATTATCAGCCGAACAAGATAACCTTAATGACAATTAATTTTAAAAAGGTGGGTGGTCTTTTTTCTGATTTGTAAGCAAATAATATATAAACTTTATTAAAATGATTATTTATTTATACTATTTATACATTTAAGGGAATACAATACATACAGTTTTTCCACTGTTTGAACGTTCGGAAGGTTATTTAAAAAATTTACTAAAGTTATTTGAGGTGATCCAAATATCTTTTATAGGTTTGTTTTGACGTTTTTATATGTCCTGTTAAAGTCGTTTTATTGCTGTGACATTCAAGCGTCACTTGTGGAAGAATCCTACCATAGCTGCAGGTATTCAAAATCACGGAAAAAAGACATACGTAGTAGAATATCAAACAATTGGCATGTATATGATTCATCTTCCTGGAATATTTTATTAAGTGTTGTTTATTGATGAATATTTATAATGTGTTATTTATAATGTTTATAAGTGTTAATATTAAACAAAAGCAATAACAAAAAAAACAATAAGTTAAAGATTGATAACTAAAAAGGGACAACTTTTAGAATATTTTTCTAAGAATGCTAACAACATTGAAACAAAAAAATTGAATATCAATTATTTTCCTGAAAAAAATACAAGAAAATTGTTACTTTAAAATTAGTATCTAAAGAATATGCATATAGGTCTTCGCATTATTATAAATATCCCCAAAAGCGAACAAAAATTTAACATAAAAATTTATTTCCTAATCCCAATAAAACAAAATTTTTCTTGAAAACTTCTCACTACATTTGAAAAATACCATATCCGATGTTCATGAAAAAAAAAGTTTGCACCAAAAATTGTACCAATAAAAGTCCACGAAAAATAAAATGGAAAAAAGCAGCAAAATATTAAAACTTGCTGAAAGAAAATTAAGTTTTTGCTAAAACACTTAAAGTGACTAGTAGTTAAACTACTTTATTTGGATTATGGTCTAATAACAGAAATTATGTAATAAAATGTCAACATAAATATGCAAGAAAATAAGCTATAGTGATTTTTTTGTACATTCCTCTTTTAATTTAAAAATCATTTCTTGTGATTATATTTAATGTTTATTTGATAAAGTATAAAATTTACCTGTCTTTATGTTATTAACAAAATCAGACTTATATCGGTGTATGTTCGATTTTAGGCTGATTTTCAAAATTAGAAAACTTTGAAACACTCTTATTTATTTTTGCTTTATCAGTAGATGCCATATTTAACCCGACAAAAATGTTTGTCCAAACCTAGGATATTTCTAGTAGATATGTAATTTTTCAAAGGCACAACCTCTTTACAAATATTAAATATATAATAAATTAGTCTAGTCTATTCAAGAAGCGGATTCTGTAGGGATATTTTTAGGCTAATAGTTATCCAAAGCTTTTCACTAATATACTTTGATAAAACAGATCATTCAGAGAAGAAGCCTCTAACAAAGTTCTATTTTGTTGGGATATTTTGTGGCTAATTTTCTTAGCAAATTCTAAAATATCTATTCTTGAGAATATTTTCATAAAAAAAAGGAAATTTTCTTCCAAAAGTTTAAATAGAAAAAGTGAATTTCTTGTTGCAGATAACTTTCTAAAATCTTTTACACTTGAATGTAAAAAAAATTTCTGAGCTATAATTATAGAAATAATTTTGTCAATCAAGAGTTAAACGTCACTAACTATAAAGCTTTCAAATATAGGTATGTATATTGCAGCATTAACAATTGTATACATAAGAAGACATAATTGGACATCAGGAATCACATAAAATAGAGAAGTTTCTAAGGAAGGCACTTTTTTGCGAAATAAACTGGCATAAAATAGCTTACCCTGTTACTCGGAATCACAAGTAGTGCGAACTAGATAATATAGAGTGACCGCCTAAAGTTCCGCATAAATTTGATAAAAATTAGAGACATGATTTTTTGAGAAAACGCTCGGACCCGTCGATTTTTATTTTAAGTTGCACATTATTTCACATAAATTTTTGTATACAGGGTGGAACAAAAAAAAAAGATATGACGTCATCGGTTATTTTTTAAATGGAATGCTGTATTTTTTATTGCATTTATTAAGTATAGGCGAAATTCCAAGCAAGTTTCGTATAACACACCTTATTTCAAAACTGAACTGTTTTCGAAATATTTACATTTAAATAACAAGAAAACAAATAAGTACGTCTATTTACAAATTAAGGTAAAATCGAGGATAAAAATAATGTTATAAACACTGCCAATTGTTTCTATTTCCATGGTTGCACTTGTAAAGAATCTCCATTTTTGAATGTCACTGTCAGTTCGAAAATTCATAGTTTTTGTCAGAATAATAAATAATATCTGTTTAAAACTATTGGGTTATCCATTTTATGCTTGGGAAAGTAAAATAAAAAGTTAAATAAAACACACAACATATTCAGATGGAGACGAAATTTTTATTTTGTTGAAAGATTGAATCATTCTATTATATATGAAACACAATATCATTTAAATGTCCACCGCGGGACCTCTGACAAACTTCAATCCTTTTAAGAAAATTTTCAATCACTTTTCGGCACATTTCAGGTGATATCTCGGCTAGAACTTCACAAATGTTGGCTTTAAGTTGTTAAAGAGTTTGAGGCTTTTTGGCGTAGACACGATCTTTCGCATAGCCGCACAAAAAATCCAAAGGTGTAAGATCCCAGGAACTTGGGGGCCAATAGATATCACCTAATCTTGAAATTAAACGTCTTGGAAACTTCTCTTGCAAAAGAGCTTGGTTGGCCTGTGTTGTGTGACTTGTGGCCCCGTCCTGTTGGAACCACATATCTTCCAGATTTTCTTCTTCGATTTCTCTTCAAAAATAATTGGTCAACATGCTTCCATACCGCTCAGAATTTACTGTTAAGGCTCTCCCACGATTGTTTTCAAAAAAATACGGACCAATGACACCACCAGACAATAATGCACACCCTACAGTCACTTTTTCGTGAGTCCGTAAGACACCCCCAAATTTTGAGCACGCCAAGGAATTGACAAATTTGGGTCTTCCTCCACACTTTGAGCCACAGCAGCGATATTTTTAGTTGAACGAACGTTACGGTATTACACGTGCCTTACAATATTAGTAACCGATCCAGTCTCTTCAAATTTTTTTACTGTATTCGAAATTGTTTGCTCTGTAGGACGATTATGTCGACCGTAATCAGCTCGTCAAACTCTAAACGTTGACACAGGAGAATCACCATTTTTATAGAACAATTTAATAATTTTAGTAGGTTGTTCAACTGTTAAACGATCCATATTTATAAATGGCAAACCTTCAAGTAAAAAAAACGCTTCACATGACGTTTATTTCTGACAGGTGTTAAACGGCAGGGTTGTACTTAGCCAACCTCGAATTGGATAACTCGCTACTAAACGGTTGAATTTAACGGAAACCCAACGAATTGAAATTTTGATGATGCTAGGATACGGGGATCGAGTGCGCACGCAAAAAGAAGTAAGTGAACTATTTAATGCCAAATAACCAAACCATCCTATTTCTCAGTCAACAGTTAGTAGAATAGAGCACAAATTCATTCAACTTCATCCATTCAACTTCAGGTCATGTTAGAGATTTGCCAAGATCAGGTCGTCCAAAAATGTCTAAAGAAACAAAATTAAACGTTCTACTCTCCATCGAAGAAAATCTAAACAATGTAACTTCACAAATTTCAGTTGATATATATAATATAGCCGGAACGTCAGTAAGACGCATCTTAAAAGCAAATGAATACCACCCTTATAAAATAAGACTAATACACGAATTAAATGAGGACGATCCTGATAGAAGAAACCAATTTTGCGAGCAATGAACATTTGCAATAATAACCGTCAGTTTGTGTTAGAAGTTTTGTTTTAGGATGAAGCAACTTTTTGTTTAAGCGGTGTCGTAAATCGGCATAATTGTCGGTACTGATCAGTGTCAAACCCACACTGGGCAACTGAGGCTCATACACAGTACCGTAAATCTATTATTGTTTGGACTGGTATCGTGGAAATAAAGTAATAGGGCCATACTTTTTCGGAGAAAACTTAACAGCATAACGCTATTTGAATTTTCTTCAAGAAGATCTTATCCCTGCTTTGGCTGCCCTATACCCAGACGATCAAGACCTTGCTGTAATATAATTTGTGGTTTCAGCAAGACGGCGCACCGCCACATTTCTTTCGAGATGTCCGTAATTACTTGGATACAGTGTTCCCAGGAAGATGAATAGGATGAAGAGGGCCAATAGAGTGGCCGGCCAGGTCACCAGACCTAAATCCCTGCGACTATTTTCTATGGGGGCACCTGAAAAGTAAAATTTATATTGAGAAGCCAAGCAACGTAGAAGATTTCAAAAATAAAATTAGATATGAAATTAGACATATATCACCCGAAATAATAAATAGTATTTAACATGGGTTTGTAAACCGTCTTGCTTTCTGCCAGGAAGTAAATGGGGATCAGTTTGAACACTTGATACATTAATAAGAGTTTTCACAGTTTATAACATTTTATCCTCCATTTTATCTTAATTTGTAAATAGACGTACTTACTTGCTTTCTTGTTGGTTAAATGTAAATATTTCTGAAACAGTTGAGTTTTGAGATAAGGTGTGCTATACAAAACTTGCTTGGAATTTCGCCTATATTTTATAAATACAATAAAAAATATAGCATTCCATTTAAAAAAATGACCGATGATGTCATATTTTTTTTGTTCCACCATGTATACAAAAATGTATGTGATATAATGCGCAACTTAAAATAAAAATCGACGGATCAGAGTGTTTTCTCAAAAAATCATAACTCTAATTTTTATCGAATTTATGCGGAACTTTAGGCGGTCACTGTATATAGATACGCGCGAGTACCGAGTGTCTGTATATATTTTTCTTAAAAGCGTTGAAAGCTGTTGCGTTGTATAGGACCTTTTCGTTTTAAAGGGAGGTTCAAAGTTTTTGAGAAGCCGTTTTAGCTGTTCTTGCTTCATACTCATTCCAAAACATATTGCTTCCACGCTCCTTACCTAATAAGCGAACTGACAAAGACAGCCGCAAAGTAAACCCAGACATAATAAGCCTTGGGGTGACAGAAAATGTGACAGTTTCTTTGAAAATACAGCTGTCTGAGTTAAACTCAATCAGATTGCAATCACCCCACTCTAATAATATTTAGGTCGGCCTTAATATTTGTTACCTGGCGATGCCTATAGCACTGGGTGTTGGCTAAAGTCATCTGGTTGGGCGACTTGAAAGAAGACACCAATATACTGTCGTTAGCATAGCTGTAAATTTGATTAGATGTTTTGTCAAGAAGGACGTTTAGATATAATAGGAAAAGGGTGGAGGACATGATGCATCCCTCAGGAACACCAGCGTTAATTTAAAATCTCTGCGAGGTGTGTCCATTAACGACAACGATAACCTGGATGGATCGGTTCTTAAAAAAGCTTCCAAGCCTAGCGACGAGAGTGGGTGGCGAACCATAATAATACAGTTTATTTAAGAGGTTTTCATGCAAGATTATATAAATCCCTTTAAAATATTCAAAGCTGTTGCATGGAATTCATCATTTTTATCGATGGCCTCGGTCTAAACATGCGTGACATAGGCCAACAGCTCGCTTATTTCAAATCCATACTGATGTTGGTTTGAAAAACACTGCAAACTTTGATCACCTGGAGTCCAGGTGATTCAAAATTTCCTAGTTAATAAGGAAATCTCATTCTTCATTACCTTGGCGATTGCCGGGACTAAAGCAAAATAAACATAATTGATAGCCACAGTCTTTTTCCTTTTTTGGGTATCGGTTGAATCCGCACAAGTTTCCAGTCTGCAGGAAAGATACCTCTTTTGTATGAAAGAATAAATAATTTACTCACTGGTGGAGTCAGCACGACCGCACACTTTTTTATAACTATTGGCAGTATTCCATCAAAGACAGTGGACTTGTTAGTGTTCAAGCCTTTAACAACTTTTTCAAGATCTCTGTGATGACATTTCTGCTAGCGAAGAAGCCTTTCTTGGCAAAGTCGGTATTATTTTGCTTTGTGAATCTACAGTAGAGTCTAATGCGAACATCTAACATAGCGAGTCTGCCTTTTCCATTGCGGTCATTGCAATGCAACCATCTTCCCTATTAAATGGTGGTTTTTTTGATCTACAGAAACCTTGACCAACAATATGATGCTTTTACTATAGCATGATTTTTGACCGTAATGATCTTAATCTATTTGGGTAATTGAGAAGATCGGTCTTCACTCTTTCATTATATTTTTGTTTGCAGGTATCGATCGTCTGCGTGCACGCTTTTCTCAACAAAGTTGACGGGATGCAAGACTAAGTTCTTGGAGCCCTTTGCGATAAGCAGCATTTTTGTTGTTGATTGCCTTGGTGCAACTTTTTTCGAACCACGGTTTGCTGTCTGAAGAACTTTTTAAAGTGTTCGGAATATAAGTCTCCATATCTACCGAAATCAGCTCTAAGATCTCGGTCGCACACGCGGAACGATCATTGATCTTAAAACACACATCATTCCCAGGAAACGAAGCAAAAAAACTATTTTAAATGTCTCTAGTACTGTAAAATCAATGGTATGGTGGATCTATAGCGGCATGGGTGGATCGTCAGTTTTTATTTTTAGTTCACATGTTGCGGTTATTAAGTTGTGATCTAATGTTTCTAGTGGTGCATGTACGGTAATATTGTACAAGTCCGGATCCGTCGCGAAAAATAGATCCAGGAGACTAGCAAAGTCTCCCTCTCTATCAAGGATTCTGGATGGCTCCCATATAAACTGCGTTAGGCAGTGACTAGTCGCAGAGTCTTCTGTTTGGTGCCCCTCATTAGCAGTCCTGTTAGAATATATCAAGCAGTTGACATTACGGACGTGAAAGTCTCCCGCAATAACAATTTTTGCACTTGTTTTACTTGCAGATCGTCGATTTTATCAGCAAGGTAGATGAAGAGTCTTCTATAGTATGTATCGCTGGGTGGTCTGTAGAGGAAGCAGAAATACTTTGTATATATTTCGGATGTTTCGAATCTTAGTCGAAATCCCGGCTTAAAAGGGAAGAATGGTCGACGAACCAGATCAAAGGGCCAAATGGCTTGCAGGCCTGGTACACAGATGGATGAAAAGCACCAATTCGGCCGGAGTCAGAGTGTACAGGATGTAAATGAACATAGGGGAATCCTTTCTGCTTGGAAAATACACCACAGTTTTCCAAGTGGAGGTGTTTGCTATACTTAAAATAGCAAACAAACGAGAAGCACGGCGTAAGGTAACGGCGAGATTTGCATCTACTCTGATAGTCAAGCTGCCCTTAAGGTGATCCAGATTTAAGGCCAGCTCAGCGCTAGTCTAGGAATGTAGAGACGCATTAGAAAGACTTGTAGCATACAGGGAAGTGAGACTGAGGTGGGTCCGAGGACACCAGGATGTCGAGGGCAATGAGCGGGCCGACGAACTGGCAAGACAAGTTTCCATTAGTCTCTTCGTAGGCACCGAACCGTGTCTCAGTGTCCGTAAAAAAGAAATCTCCCAGGCATTTAATAATTGGGCCTGGGAAAAAACAAGGAAGATTTGGAGATAGATAGAAGCAGGCAGACAGGCCAAGGAGATAACAGATCTTGATGGCTCTAAAGCAAGGTAGGAAAGACCCGACAGGGTATCAAAGACTTGGTGGGAATC
This sequence comes from Anthonomus grandis grandis, assembly GCF_022605725.1. Classification (NCBI taxonomy): domain Eukaryota; kingdom Metazoa; phylum Arthropoda; class Insecta; order Coleoptera; family Curculionidae; genus Anthonomus; species Anthonomus grandis. The sequence continues at coordinate 6,842 of NW_026088540.1, read as the reverse complement.
CTGACTGGGCATAACTGTCTAAACAGGTATCTACACCTTCTTAGTATAAGAGAAAACTGTCTGATTTGTCTGAATTGTGATACAGGGAAGGAAACTTCACATCAAATACTAGTTGTTTGTGATAGGTGGAGTCGCCTAAGAAGGAACACTTTTGGAAGGACACTCCAACGGAAAGATCTTTAAGATCTGGACTGGAACAATCTGGGGTTGGTGAGAAGGGACTGTTTAGGCCTACTTACCGAGCTCTAGCTCCCCCTTTCTTACTACTACTACTACTACTTGAAACCGCATAGCATTGGCTATTTTTTTGTTAACTTAATCGATTAAGGACTATTAAATTTATATGTTTAAGATTTAAATGTGCCTTGATGTGCCAGATGAAGAAGCTATAATTAAAAGAAAGAGACTATCTTACAAATTTGTAAAAATAATTCAATTTTTTAATGTTAATTTTAGCAATTTAACCAATTTGCTATTTATCAGTAATAAGACCATAGAACGACGACATGGATATCTATGAAAACTGATTCTTAACATAGAATAAGAAAAATAAGAAATAAGTTTTGGGAATATTGCAAATGCTGATTAACTCATTTTCTTAATATTTTAAAAATTCTTAGGCATATTCGAAAAATCTGAGAATGGTTTATAAAAAATATTAAGCTATTATCATATATTTATATACAAGTAAGGAGACAAATAATTCATTGCTTTAAATTAATCCAATTTTTTATATAAAATTGTTTAAATGTGGCACTAACATCAAAAATATAAAATTTTTATAATACATTCACATACCAACTGACCGTTAGCCGTGGCGGTCGTCTGGTCTCGAATAACTGACTTAGTAAGTGGTAAGAAATCAAGATTTAAGGGTGGCCGTCGTAAAAGTGAACCACTTGCATGCACCTTGCCCTTAGTCGGAATCATCGTATATATAAGATTTTGTTATGCACCCAGGGTACAGGTGCACCAGAATTTTATACAAGAAGTGTGTTTCGGCATGTACAGGTGCTTCTCAAGGTCGCACCCTTATATATACGTGTGTATAATCGTCTTTAATATAAAATTTCCGTTTTCGGATTGATAATGATTTTTTTAATGCAAGTAAGGGGATGTAAATTAGTACGGATTAAAATGTAACATATGTTCGGTATCGAATATTTTTACAAAAACAACGGTTAATATTACAGTCAAGTACTGGAACTTTCATGTGTCATTTTATTTTTAACTGGGTGTTATTTTCAATTAACAATCTTTGTACTGCCGACAGTATATAAATCATACACAATTAAAATAAATATTGACGTTAAGTATTTTATGTAATAAGTCAAGTCTTAAGGAACCCTTCGAAATTTGACAGTGTGATAAGTACTTACATGTATACCAGTCTTGCTTAATTTAGAGTAAATATGCGTAAATAACGAATTAATTAAAGACAACGTGAGATGATTACGTAAAATACGCGTATACCAAAAAATTATATATTTATATTAGTTACCTGGGTCAAAAGTAAAGTTAGTAAAAATAGATATAGTATAGCGGTCAATTTCAAAAAAAAAAAAAATTATTTGTTATGGAGGTTAGGTAAGTGTCCCAGCTAGTGGTTATATTTTAATTGTCGGGAACTTTACTAAATAATAACTTTTCGGAATTCCCATTTAGCACATGATTAATTATTCAAGCAATAATGTCAACGTCACCTGCACCCGAGAAATCTGCATTAAACCCTTCAATTGTGCTTTGTCAAGTATCTACAGTTATGTGAGAAACGAAAAATTCCCTGACGAAAGTAAGTAAGATATTACTTATCAAATTTCAGATATTTCTTATCAAATATCTGAAATCCAACTTTTTCCTCACCATAAAAATTTTTATTTCAATGATATTAGGGTTTAGTATATTTTCAATGAAATCTTTTTTCACAAAGAAAATAAGTAACCATGCAATGTCATGAAGTATCGAACCGATCTTTAAACCAGTAAAACTGTCAGTAAGACATAGGGTTCCAAAATCAACATTGATGGAGACAGTACCTGGAGGGAAAGATGGGGAAAGGGAAAGAACGCAGTTTGTAGATATCGTTAAACTGCTGATGCGTAAAGTGAAAAAAGAAAAAAGCTTTCTCAATGATCCCAGGGTACTACAAAATCTTCTGTGTAAGAGCTAATTTTAAAAAAATGATGTTTTGCCATTGGTTTGAATTAATTTCTACTTATTTAAAGGACTATAATACTACTACAGGAAGTTACCAAATTCGGTGAAATATTTTAAGAGCAGATTATTGGGTTCAATATAAACTTTTTTTCCTATAAATATGTGTCCTAAAATTCTTTCCCTCCGAGTTACAGCTCGCATGAATTGTTTGAAGAACATCGATTATTTGGAACACTAGACTACAGTAATACATAAAATCTTTTAAATATTTGCAAGTAATTTTTTTCTTTAGTTTTTTTGAGTACTCTTGACATTTTCTATCCCAAAAATGGTGTAACCCTTCTGATGGCCCATATTTTAGATTTTCGATAAAAATTTTGAAAATTTAGAACACCATTTAGTTAGTCATGAAAAAATTTACAATAATCGTTTCTTTTATTGTTTCGATATAATTAATTTGATTTGACAAAAATTAAAGCAGTCACGGCCCACTTCGTTTTTTTTTTTTTAATTTGATAGTTTGTTCAGGTTTAATAATACTCCTCTTTCGTTTACCAGCAATATTCTCAAAAACGGTTACTTGTATCAAAAAAATGCAAAAAACAAAAATTTTAGATTTTTGTATTACTAACTAGATGGTATTGTTAGATTTTTAATTTTCTTATCGGAAATATAAGATCAGGGGATCAGGTGGGTAATCCTCTCTGAATTCCCCCCTATTTTATTATATATACTTTTATTATATTTACACCATTTCTGCGACGGTAAATGAAAAGAGCAGTCAAAAAAACAGGGATTTTCAGCAGATTTGTCACATAACTGTATTCACAGTTTCGAACAACCGATTTTTAGTCTTATTTTGACTCCAATAATACGCTCTGAAAATATGTGCACCGAATTTTGAAACACTATATATATTGCAAACAGCGATCAGGTGACATCAGGTCAATCACTCATCTCTCAAAATAACTAAGTTTAGATTTTGATCCGTTTCCTTGATTTTATACAAAATTTAATTTATTTTCTTTACATTTTCCTCCAAAAAGTGGTAGGCGCACAAATAAATTGTTAGTACCTATTCATGACCCCTTAATTGTCCTGCCTTTTTCCTTTGGATTTCTAATTATCCTATTCTTACCCTAAAGAAACCAAGAGGTGGGAACACATGTCGGCAGGTACCCCTTTGCTTTTTCAGCTTTTCGTCCAACGAGTATCGCGAAACATCTATCCTTTTATCATTTTACTTTGCGGGCTAACATTTTTTTTATTATAAATATCAAGACAAGTTTCAGGAATTAAAGAGTAGAGAGAGATTAAAGAAAAAAAGGGATAGAGTAGTTCCTAGGGAATTTAGGAAAAACAAAGAGACCTCATTATTAAGTCTTGTTTACTTAAATGAACTTTTAATAAATTAAATAGTATAATGAAAGTCATTTTATCCATTCTTAAATAATTTCAAAGTCACGTGGTTTATGTCACAAGAGGGATATGATTGGAATTTAGCCTCTTGTCTTTAAATATCCCATGTTTCACCCATTTTTATCTTTTCTTCAAGCAGTTTCTTTCATAGCTTATTTCTTCCGTACATAACTTTGGATTTTGGATATTTTTTTATTAAACACGACTAAATCACATTTAATATAATGCCGTCTAGAAAGAGAGATTTTCTAAAACTAACAAGAAAACTTTTTTGGTGAATGAAAAAGACCAGTTTTGATGACTCCACATAAAAAACTGTCAAATCAAATGCACTCACACATAGTGTCGATTCTACTTCCTGAATTGTTATAACTTAAGAAACGAATAAGGAAGGATTTCCATAATAAATGATATTTATTTATTTTCAAATGGTACTTTTTGATTCACCAACTCATTCTTTATTAAGTAAGAGCTCACGTGAGTGTTAATTGGGATTCCTAAGCTCTAAATATTTTTTATAATTATTAAATATCTTAAAAATATCAAGTTTAAGAATTATTTTAGCCTATTGTACATTTTAATTCAAGTTTTAACTGCCACTACTGCCAATTTCAACTGTCTGTAAAAAACTTATAATGAATGCCTGAAATGCCTGAAAAAATACATTAATTCTTTTTTTAAAACGGTTTAAATAATAAACAGGAAGTACAAAATTTTACCATAATATCAGCTTATACTAAAATTGTCTAAATATTTGGTAAAGTTAAACTTTAATGTTTTATATAATGTCCACGTGATTATGCTGGATCCGGTAAGGAATATTATTAATAGAAGTTACGTGATCTACAAATACAATGAATAATTGTCCATTTTCCTTTAGAAAGGTTTTTTTGCAGATATTTACGTAAAAGTTTGAAAGAGTTAATGATAAACGTTGATTTACTTGAGAAGCCACAGATGCCTTACAGAGATTTAAATTATTAAGTCAGATACTAAAACCTAAAGGATACTAAAGATAGCATATTGCATCAATGTTAAACTTTTATCGTGCGTTAAAGAGGGCATAGATCAAACATGAAATTACTAGAACTGTTAGAAAACAACCTTGATTTTAAATTCATTTTATTTATCAAAGAAAATAATACAAAATGTCCTTCACTAAATTAAAATATTCATTTTCTCGCAAATAGGTATTCATCTCGATTTAAAAAAAAACCGATACACAATTTACTTTAAATAAAAATGGTATTATGCAATTAACCCTTAAAGATATTTTTTCCATTAATTAAAGAAAACCTGGATGGTAAAGACAAGGACAGGTTAATGAATTACCTGATAGGGGAGCAAGCTGAATCCAGCAGCCATCCTTCACCAGCTCGTTAAGATCTTTGTACACTCCAGTACAAGCTTGGCTATTACTCATCTTATCGGTCGTGTTTGCCTTATTGGCGGCTTTGTAAAAACAATCTTATCCATGCGGTAGCAGGACGATTACACTTAGAGAAGATCGGTTTTTAAAACTTTGCACCATTAAGGCATAACAAAGAACTGCTGGAAGGCTACAAAATCACTTGGTAGAAGCTACAGCTTGTCGAAACGCGGTCTGTAGCTATATGTAATAGAATTATCGAATTGCATAATGCCAGGTTAAGTATCCCCTGTACCCCTCACACATCGAAGAGCTAGTGACTAATTGCAGAAAAATACATTAATTAAAAGAGAATAATGAGCTAAGTTCACAAAAACGGACCAGGTTTCTTCCAAATCGTATTGATGTGTTAAGACTCTGAAGATGTTTAGACGACCGCTTCTTGGTTCACACAGCCTAAGCAAACTAGACTTTTGGGGGTAACTCAATCATAATTTTGGGTAGAATATGTTCTGAGTCGATATACTGTAAGCCAATCTGATCTAAATAGGTCTTAATTTCGATAAGGGGCGATGACAGTATAGTACATCAATAAAGCTCTTAGAGAAGACATTAGAGATTCAATAGCTTAAAATAGAGGGTAGAATTTATCCCAAAAAATATAGATAACATAGTAGACTTGAACAACAAAATTTATAGTATAATTATAGAAAAAAGTTTTTGATGTAAAAATAGAGTTTAAAAGTATATAGTTCTGTAAGTAGCCCTTTTTAATTGATTGATAATGACTATATCAAAAATAGTAAGGATTATATAGAAAAATAATTTTGAATAAAATGAAATTACCAAGTAGCCCATTCAATAGTTGATAAAAAATAATGTACATTTTGCTATATGCATTGATTACATTAATTGCATTCTAATTAATCGTAAAGTAGATTTTATGCAGGTTTTACATTTTCTTTCGTATATCAGAAGCACATACAAATTTTACAATTCTGTAAACACAGTCATAGTGAGCAGTAAATGTTTCTAATTTCTTCTAGGAATAGAGGTTTACTAGTTCAAAGAGAAACAATATCACTAATCATATTAAAAATAATACCTTCACATATAGATAGAGTTTGGACATTTGATATAAATATTTAATGCATAGTTTATTCTTTGGATTTTTTTATGAATCTTTTGTTTAATCAATTTCTATTGACTTATAATCAAATAATTTTACTCATTAATATAATAATTAATTAACTTGTTTTTACTCACAGCATTACTACTATTTGCATATCACTCGTATTTTATTTAAAAACCTACTACCACTACTCGGCATCGCCACAAAGAAAACCCACACGAGCTGATCGGTCTGTCTGTCTAAAATTGACAGAATTAAATCTCTTAATTAGGTCGAAACTGGCAAAATAATTCGGCATGATCAGTAATTAAAGAAATCCGCTAATTAGTATTTTAAAGTTGTGCTTGCTCGGTTTCACTTCACTTTTCTGACTGCACTTATCAGCTCTGTATTGACATAGACATCGATTCTTGTTAAGGTATTATATATCGAGAAAATTGCCGGTGTATTGATAGGTACAAGTTAATTAATGGCATGGGTAGATTTCTTTGTTCGAGTTGCTTTTATTTTAAGCACTTAAAATTGTGTAAGGTAATTAATTATCCATTCACGTAGTCCTTATAAAAAATATATATAAAGAATTTTCTTGGCCATTTTATCATGGTTTTATAAAAAAGAAGTCGATTTAAGTACATCATATTAAAACTTTTGTAAGTTTTAGTATATAAAATACACACATCAGAATGATCTAGAGAATAATAAAAAGCCTTTTTATTGGTTTCCAAGATAAATTGGGTTTATGACTGGAGGTTTCTTTAAAGATAC
>NW_026088539.1:0-55624 GCF_022605725.1 Anthonomus grandis grandis | reverse complement strand
ACACATCTCGTGAGAGTCTTTTTATTTTTCGTTCGTTTCTTTTCCATGTATCTGGTTCTGCTTTCCTTTTCCGTGTTTTTTTAACTTCAGGTACCAAAACTTCACTGGATGTTGTTGGTTGTGGAGGTATTTCTATAGGATTTGTTTCACCATCTTCATCATTGTCACTTGTTGACTCGTTTCCTTCCTCTTCTAGGACATATTCCTCAGAAATAAATGAACTTTCACTCAGTATTTTATTAGTGAGTAAGTCTTTATCATTCTCGGTTTCAATTGTATTTATTGTATACTCGAACAGATTGAATTCGTTGACCGAATATTCGATGTTTTCTATCAAGTTTTTTGGAACTCGTGGTTTTTCTGCAATTGGCCACAGAAACACCACAGAGGAGATTCCTCTCAATTGACTCTAACAAATTTTCTAGCACTTGTAACGATGCCTATTGTTCTTCTGCAATCTCTTCGCATTGGACCACAGAAACACCACAGGAGGGATTCGTCTCAGTTAACTCTTTAGCTGAATCTATAACAAGTGCGTACAATAAAATTTAATCAAATTTTATTAAGACTCCTAATAAATGAGGCTTTGTTCAATGTGGTAATTATTAAAATGAAGCAATAGTTATTTACCTAACAAGTGCGGAAAGTGATACTTTAACGCACACGATAGCAGTTCTTCAACTTCGCTTTGCATCGTTCGGTCAAGCCATCAAGGGCGGTAAAGGCACTTTTTGTATGTGTTGAGCACAAAATTTTACCTACGAGCATTAAAAAAGGCATTATTGACTTTGACTTTTACTATAATTTTCAATTTTGACTTTTACTTTACCGCACACTATGCGATAAAGTAACTTTACTGCATTGCGTGTACTAAAGTGATACACTTTCCGTCTTGAAAACAGTGCTGTAAAGTGCACTTTATTGCACGCGAGTAGGTAAAAATATTAAAAAAGAAGATTTAAAATTATCAACGATATGAGTGTGGTAAGTGGTAATTCAATGTAACATACCAAAAGGAATAATCAAAATATCTGATTGAGCAGAATTTGGATCATGTGAAGAACTACAATCCTCGCGAAAATCGGTGGACTCCTTGCAGGTTTGTAATGCATTTTGCAGATCTAAAATTAGACCAGAAAATAATGTGTGCATATCCTATAATTTTAAATTTTGCACCAACCCAGTAATTTTTAAATAATAATATAAGGACCAATAGAATACAATAGTAACTATTAGTTAAGCTGGATTTATACAAATAAATAACATAAAATAGCAAATAAGATAAAAAATTAAAGAAAGGCCTTATTTGACAGTTCCCATTTATACAGGTAACAAAATAACAAATAAGAAAAAAGGGTAACCAATCACATTATCGAACACACATCTGACATCTCTCTCGTTCACTGGATATTATTACCAAAACAGCCTGCGCATTTGCATTTTATTCTAACCTTATTCGTTATTTTATCTTATTCCTCTGTATAAATCCAGCTTTACTGTTTCTTACCTGTTGTAATTTTCTTAGAAGCTGTTTCTTGGTGATCTTTTTGCTTTCGTATCAGGTCAACCATCATTTTACCACGTTTAAACATTGTTGCAACAATAAAAGTTTACTTTAACTCACAATAAGCTGCTTCTTATTTAACTAACAGAACACTGCGACGCCAATAAACATCATTATGAAAATAAAAATATAGCAAGTCCAAACAAGTCGAAAACGGAGGGCTTTTGTCAATAATACTACAGCGCACATTTATGTTATGTCCGGATATACAATATTTGAGCTCTTGTTAATTGTTCTAAAAAAACACAAATATTGTATGTCCGGACTTACTATATTTGTGCTTCGACCAGTTGTGTACTGCTTTAGAATCCATTAGATACTATGTGTGCTTAGACAGAACTTATTAGTCTGTGGTTTTACAATATGAGTGTTGATCCCCGCCTTACTCGTCATTCTGGACATAAAATATTTGTACAGGGTGACCCAATAAGACTGTTCCTCGGCCATATCTCGGGAACTGTTCGTAAAAAAAATTAAAAAAAAAAAATTATTAGGTAAATCGGTCATGAAAAATCGTTGGAAAATATTTTCAAGTTCTAAAAATTACCACCAGAGGGCGTAATTGCCATCTTAAATTTTAAAATTGCATTTTTCTTTAAATTTCGCATAACAACCAAATTTTTTTTTTTTTACATTTTTAAAGAGAACCAGGTTATCTATGATTTTCGTAAAATAAAAAAATCAGCCATTTCAAAAACAAAGATGGTGGAGCGCGTTCAGTTGTTTTTGCAATAACTTGCTTTAACTTCTTAACTGTTTGACCGATTTTAACAAATTTGGTATCGTTAAAAAGAGCATTCCTTGGGCAATAAGAATCAACCAAAATATAGTTGATTTAGTTGAATCCTTTTCCGCCTGGGGGCTAGCTTTGACACCATCACCCAAAATCCTAAAAAAATCAAATGGAATGATATGACTTTTTCTTTATGAAAAAGTAGCCAAATAACATCCAAAGAGGCCAGTGAAAACCGTTTGTCAAAATGTCTTTCCTTACCGCAAATATTGGGAAAATAAGGAAAAAAAAAACGCATCCCGAACGTAATAAGTCACTTTAATATTATAGGTAGGCCTTGGAAAATGAAACAAATGAAACATGAAAGGAACAAGAAAGTGATCTAATGGCGACCCAGGTGTTCAAAATGGCCTCCATTTTGGACGCACATCTGAAGACGCTGATGAGTTGAAGAAACAGCAGTTTCAATTTCAGCTATTGGGATATTTAAGATGGCATTCCTAATTCTTGCAATCATATCCTCGCGGGAAGTTGGCCTTGTTGCATAGATTATATCCTTAATCCTTCCCCAGAGATAAAAATCAAGGCAGGTTAAATCGGGAGACCTAGAAATATTCATTAAGTTTTAATACGTGTGCAATTATAAACAGAATCATTCCAAATAGCCAACGTCTAAAGATTCTTGTGTTAAATACTTGCCTTGGCGCCCAAGGGAATAGGCTTCCTCTTCCGATCCAACGGTCAGGGAAGGTGGCATCTAAATACTGGCGAACAGCAAGAGCATAATGGGCGGGGCAACCATCATGCTGGAAAAACATATTTTGGCGGACGTTCAGCGCAATATCTTCCATTAAAATTGGAAGAACATTTTCTAAGAAATGTAGGTATGTTAGACCATTTAATGCGCCGTCCAAAATATATGGACCAACAACCCGCCCTCCAATTATCCCACACCAAACATTTACACTATATCTCCCTTGATGCTGAACTTGTCCAAGCCAGCGCGGATTATTTCGGGCCCAAAAGTGCATATTATGTAAGTTTAAGTGCCCATTGCTATTGAAGGTGGCTTCGTTAGTCCACAACACAGTTGAAAGAAATTGAGGATTTTCTACTATCATGCTTAATAGCCAGTGGCAAAAATCTAGCCTTTGGTCGAAATCCGGAGGAGAAAGGGCTTGGTGTAAGTTGATATGGTAGGGATGTAGCCTAAAATAGCAAGAAATGTAAAAAAAAAACCCTAAGATATGATATTTAGCAGGTTACATACCTATGGGTTCGAACAATGCGGTGAACCGTACTTTGAGGAATACCCAAGTCTCGAGAAATCTCTCTAGTACTAATTTGGGGATTGATTTCTACAGATGCCAGGACATTAACTACATTTTGTTCGTTATTTTGCCTATTTCTAATCATGGCAGGTCTATGGATGCTACCTGTTGTTAACAGGCGCTGGGCCAAACGCACAAACACGCGGCGATGGTATCGTGGTCGATTCGGATAGCGCAAATAGAAGGCGCGGGCAGCGATGGTCGCATTTTGCAAACACTCAAAATATATCGCCAGCATATTAAATGCTTCTTGGTTAGAAATCGGCATTGCAGAAAAGATTCAAAATTCAAATAACTACACTTTCTGAATGTAACACAGCAGAATAATGACAATAACAATGACAACAACACAGCAAATGACAGCTGTTATTATTTTATAATGCATCATGTTTCATTTGTTTCATTTTCCAAGGCCTACCTATAATATTAAAGTGACTTATTACGTTCGGGATGCGTTTTTTTTTCCTTATTTTCCCAATATTTGCGGTAAGGAAAGACATTTTGACAAACGGTTTTCACTGGCCTCTTTGGATGTTATTTGGCTACTTTTTCATAAAGAAAAAGTCATATCATTCCTTTGATTTTTTTGATTTTTTTAGGATTTTGGGTGATGGTGTCAAAGCTAGCCCCCAGGCGGAAAAGGATTCAACTAAATCAACTATATTTTGGTTGATTCTTATTGCCCAAGGAATGCTCTTTTCAACGATACCAAATTTGTTAAAATCGGTCAAACCGTTAAGAAGTTAAAGCAAGTTATTGCAAAAACAACTGAACGCGCTCCACCATCTTTGTTTTTGAAATGGCTGATTTTTTTATTTTACAAAAATCATAGATAACCTGGTTCTCTTTAAAAATGTAAAAAAAAAAAATTTGGTTGTTATGCGAAATTTAAAGAAAAATGCAATTTTAAAATTTAAGATGGCAATTACGCCCTCTGGTGGTAATTTTTAAAACTTAAAAATATTTTCCAACGATTTTTCATGACCGATTTACCTAATAATTTTTTTTTTTTAAATTTTTTTTACGAACAGTTCCCGAGATATGGCCGAGGAACAGTCTTATTGGGTCACCCTGTACAGATTATAGATCTTCCCTACTGTGTTCAAACTATACCTTTACCCCAAAATGGACAAAAAGTGGACATACAATATTTGTGCTTTAAACCATCGACATTATAGTTCTATTTTAGTAGATAATCACTGTATTAAAGAAACTTCATCTACAAAATACCTTGGAGTTGTAATTGATAAGTTTGTGAAATGGCAACCACATATTGATTATCTCTCCAACAAAATTCGAATACTAATTCATAAATTTTACTTATTAAGGGAATTTTTAAACAAATCAAATTTTATTGTACGCACTTGTTACAGATTCAGCTAAAGAGTTAACTGAGACGAATCCCTCCTGTGGTGTTTCTGTGGTCCAATGCGAAGAGATTGCAGAAGAACAATAGGCATCGTTACAAGACTTTAATAATGTTGTATAAAGCATTTGTGGAATCAATTATAAGATATGGTATATATGCTTGTAGAGGTTGCACTTCCATAAAAAAATTTAAGTTGTTGTGTAAGAGTGTAATCTCTAAAAGCGCTCACCAATTTGAAAAGTTTTGCGTCTAAGCGTAAGCATTTGATCACAGATAGTGTCATGGTTAATTGTATTTTAAATTTTTTAATATATATGTATGTATGCATACTTTTTCAATTATGTTTCTCTCTAACTTGCTTAGTCTCTTAATCTTTCTTATCTTTGTGATAATATTTATAATAGAAAATATTATTAGTTCATATCTAAAAGTAAGTAACATGATTTGATACCACACATACAAATGCTTGATTGTATCAATTTTAAAACGAATCATAATTCTATAAAAACTATAATACTAGTCTATAGTAACTTTATATGTAATTACTGTTATATGATGTTTGAAAAGTATTCAATAAACAAAAACAATATGCTACGTATTTTTTAACTGGTCAATAAGTAAAACCGCACAATATACCTAGTTTTAAAAGTCCTCTCTCCTTGCCTCTCCCTCCCCCTTTACCCCAGGTAAAGCCTCTTACACAAAAGAAAAAAATTACTTCCTGTCTCAGCAGTTCGATAAAATAATCCTTCTAAATGCGGTTTTTCAGGTAAAAAACACGATCCGATTCAAAAAGCAAATCTTTTACGGTTTGTTTACACTTCATGAACCCCGATGGCCACGATCGGATGAACTTCCAACGGTGTCACGCTCGATCGGCTCTTTTCTCTCTCACTTACTTCACTTTGCTTTAGAAAAAAATAATATCATAAGATAATTTACTTGAATTTCTTTTTTGTGTGGGAGTGTTTTTAAATAATTTTTAGCAGGGACGCGGATAATAAAACCATTGAACTTTCTAACATATGACGTATAACGAATATGATTTACTTCATAGTAATTTACTTTCTGGAGATTGTATCTAATTATTCTTTTTACTCTAAAGAAATCATCGGATTGAATCAGAGAAGTAAAGAGGTCCCCTTTAAAAGATGTGCGGTGAGCACTTTGAGCATTTGCTTTGATATACAGGCTATCCTAGTTTCGTATGTTTTGTCAAATTCACGCTAGTAAAAAGATGCGGTTTTCGTGATACTGTGCTACTTTTTATTAAAACCAAAAATGCACTGATTGATTTGATGAAACTATAGGGTGACTTTAAAAAAGTTGCGTTTTCTCTGTAACTCTGTTATTGTTAAACTTTGATTAAAAAAATAAAAATTGATACTTTTTACATTTTTTTGCGGAGAATCCAGTGGCGTTCCCAGATTTTCTTCAGATGTCACAGTGTTTGAGATATTGATATAGCTATTTTTCTTAAAAGACTCTCACGAGATGTGTATTTAAATCTGTTTTGCCGACCAAAAGCTTTACGAAAGGATTTTTTGACAGATTATAAACAAGTTTATGAATTTATATTTTTTTTTAATTTTTTGCACTTCTTTTTTAGAAACACCGGTCTCTTGATCTACATTCCTGCACAAAGTTATGGGAGTGGCTTAAACTGCTAAAATGTTGATTTCTGATTCCTCGTTAGCTTTGTTGTAAACTCAAGGTCAAGACTTTTGTTGTCTCTTTGAGACGCAAGATGTCCAAGATAAAGATCCTGAGTATGGGGATCTCAGTACCTATTGAAGTTACAGCTTAGGTTGAATTCGAAAAAGTTGCGTACTTTGAAGCGTATTTAAATGCCGTTGAGAAAATTCAAAAGTTTTCATGGCCTGCCGAAATATTGGGAAAAAACGAAAAAATTGGCAAAATCGATTTTATTTTTTTCTTACCTTATTTTAAAAGATATAAAAACACTTTTTCATGGGCACTTTTTAAGAGCTACGGGATGCTGTCTTTAGATTTTATATCCGACGTTTCGTTTTTTTAAAAACCATCATCAAATTAACTTTTTATATTGCCCGGAAAAAAGTATACTCTGTATCTGAATCAATTTTTTATTACAAATTCAACGACATGTCACATTTTTTTATTAGATGCAAAAATATTCGATTTTTTCAATTTTTTCCATCATATTTTTAAGTAGGCTTTGCAAACAATAAATGCAATTTTTTGCATAAAAACAGCGCCACATACGAAAAAAAAATAAAAATGATTCTTTTTCACAAATTGTACAAGGAATTTACAAATGATTTTTAATTTGATATATCTGAGTGGCGTACCATTTTTTTCTTTAAAAAAATTGATATCATTACCCATACGCGCGCCAATGGTGAACATAAAATTTTTAATTGCATGCCAAAAAATGCGCGATAACTACCTCTTAAAACCCTTCAATATTCATTTGCATATCTCGACCGGTTTCAAAGCAAAAATAAATCGTCAATTTTTAAGAAAAACTTTAACACTCCGTATCTCGGAAAACGAAGCATTTGCGGGCATACGTTTATGTAGCAAACTGTCATTATTTTTCCGTGCCGAATCAATTTCAAGTTTGTCGCACTTATTTACTAACACCCTGTATATAAAATTCACATAATTAATAAATATTTATAAAATATTTCCCGCTAACTATTTAGTTCCTGTGTAACTCTGTCTGTTGAACTATTTTTGAGTTTTTCCTGTATAAATATCTACCGTCCACTTGAGAATAATGGCTGAATTCAAGTGCGATTCCTGCCAAAAAATCGTCTCGGATAAGGAGAAATACAAACTTCGTTGCAGTGGGGAATGCCGCCGTAATTTCTGTATGGGCTGCACAGGTCTGGACAAGGTAACTACAAAGGTCCTTCATCAGCAGAAATACAACAACATTCGATTTTTCTGCAGTGTTTGCGATTCACCATATTAAAATATCTTCATGATAAAGTTTCGCAGCTGCAAAACTCTCAGATATCTCTAGAAAATGTCAATGCTCTGGGAACCCGTCATAAGAAGAATAACGACCTTCTTCCAGTGTTTTCAGAGATGTACGACATTTTAAATTCTCACGACTCCAAATGGAAGAATGTCTATGACAAAATTGATGACATTCGTCGCCTCCATACTGTCTTTGAAAATGGACAAGAATCTTTTTTCCATTCAATCAGAGATATGAAACAGGAAATTTTCAACTTGTCATCAATTCTTATATTTAACTTTTAACTTGGACACAGCCAGGTCCAACATTCTGTACCAGAGTCCTATTCACTTTATGTGTCAAAACTTTAACACTATTGCTGATTTTTGTGACATTCACCATGACGATTTTGCACTTATCTTGAATCACCTGCGTATGGTCGGTGGGGGAGGCTAGGTTATTTAGTTTTTAGCTTGAATACATTTATTTACTCATTTTTTTTTTGCTCTTTTGATTTAAATTAATTCTTGATTCTTATCCTAATTTAGTGTTAATTTTTTATTATTTATTTTCTCAAGTTCACTACTTTTTTTTTTATTATATAGCAATTCTTTTATAGTTCTTTTATAGTTTAGTTGCACGAATCTAATACAATTCTTGCATTCGTACATTTATATATTTAATTGATTTTCCTGTAACTGGGTATATGTAACCTGTTGGAAATAAAGCTAATTATTATTATGGACAACCATGGTGAGGCGGTAAAGGTACAGGTCCATGATTCTTCCAATGCAGAGTTAAAAAGTGAAGTAGAGAATCTGAGGAAATATGTTAAACAAATGGCTCGCACCATAGAAAAATTAGCTAAAGAAAAATCTAATGTTAAAAGTTACCAACCTGTAACTAAAAGGACGATAGCCTTCCAGACTGATCATACAGAAAAACCAGACCCGGAGGTTCCGACGACACCGAAGGACAACACAATGAATAAAGATGAATGGCATTACGTGGTTGTATCAAATATCCCACCTCCGTTTACCGGAAATCAGCTTGCACACTTCATCAAAGAAAAACTGGGAACGACGGACTTCATCCGATGTTTCCCAATGTTAAAAACCAAGGACATTGCACATTCCGACTTCAAAATTGGTGTGCAGAACTTAAATCACTTAAAGCGGCTGAAGGATATTAGTATGTGGCCACCGGGCAATCTCATAAATTCATGTTTGGAAACCTCTAAAGCGCCAGCCCAAATAAATAGTACCACCTCGCCCAAATCTAAGCCTTCCCAGTCTAAGTCTAAGCCTCACTCTCCAGACAGCCATAACCTGCCACATCGCTCAGTTCCATCAACATCTGCTACAATATCCAGAGAGGTTCAATCTTTGAAAATTAGTTCTGGTAGGGAGGCCATTGCTGCCTCTAAATCCCTTGCAACAGAATTATTAGATGTTGATTTTGTCATCGATAATAATTCAATGGCGAATAAAGCAGCAAATATGGACCCGTTGACCCCACCAATAATGCGAGTATCAAGAGACTCAGCTGCGACTGATGGTCGCTATTTATTGGCCAGACTGAGAGACCCTTCCATCTTAAAACCTCTTAGGCTATTCCTTGCCTATCTGCATGGTCAACCCTCCAGTGTGTGTTTTAAAGGACATAATAACACCAGCATCCGATTAGCACTTGCATCAGAGGGACTTCCTGGTGACGTAGACTCTTTGCAAAGGCTCTACTTTTGGTACCATGATGCCTATGGTATTGGTCCAACTGAAGTTGAAGCAGATCTGTCAGCCTTCAGGTCCTTCTTCTCATCAGAAAAGCTGCTACGCCTTCAAAAAATCAGATAGAGTCATAGCAATTATTATTCTGGTGGATCTCCCGCCAGCAATAAAATTTTTTAAATGACTTGACGTGAACAGAGGATTAAGCATCCTCTGAAATACTGGACAATGGCAAGCTTAGTATTTTCTCTCTAAATATTCAGTCCTTAAGACATAAAACTAATGATTTATTTCTTTTACTAGAAGAGCTTCATTTTTCAGAAATCGTTGCCATAACTGAACATTGGTTGCTTGTTGGTGAGCCTGTGGTGGTGGATAGTTACACTACAGTTGCCAGATTTGATAGAACAAATCTAACTCATGGAGGTACTGTGATATTATCTACTAGCAACGACTTTTCAATGGTAACCAAGTTCGATAATTTAGTTTCTGGAAAAATATTTGAATTTTCTATTGTCTACAATAATAATTTTGATCTTTACGTTGTTTGTATTTACAAAACACTTTTTCCAGTGTGTGCGCTGCTCAAGAATCTCTCCAGTCCATTTTCGACTCTTTTGGCTTAATCATGCACATTAAATTACCTATCAGAATAACTAAAACCAGCTCTAGTACAATAGATTATGCCGTATCTTCCTTTGAGCCAGATTTCGTCGATTGTACTGTCTTGAGCTCAGCTTTCTCAGACCATGAAGCAGTGTTAACAAAGTTTTCCATAACTAAATCTAAAAGTAAAAATGTTCCACGCAAACTAGGCCGTATTTTCTCGGATAAACTTTTTTTACATTTTAGACACCTTTGTCAATCAACTGACTGGAATATTCTCTTTGACGACGTTGATTCCGAATTCTCTAGATTTGTAATAATACTATCTAGTCTTTTTCACAAATCCTTTCCTTTGAGACCTCTTAAAAAGAAGCAACATAACCCCCTGGTCTACCCAAGGTTTGCGTACATCTGCTAAGAACATGCGCTTATTATCTCATCTTAAGAAATTTTCAGACAGCGCTTTTTTCATGAATACGTAAGACTTTACAAAAAGATGTATCAGAGAACTTTAAAAGCCGCCAAGGATATTTACTTTAATAGAAGACTGGCGAAATCTAAAAATGTGGCTAAGGAAACATGGTCGATTGTTAATGCTTTGAGAAATAAGCCTTCTTTGTCGAATACTATCTCCACTTCATCTAAGAACCTTAATGATTATTTTGTAAATGTGGCAAATAATTTAATGAGTACTATAACTCCTTCCCATGATCCACTTTCATATTTCTGCAACTGAAAATTTCCACAGTTCTTTCTTTACGCCCGTAGTGTTACCAGAGACGAAGTTGATTCTGTAAAGTTTTTAGGGCTAACTGTTGACAACTCGTTAAAATGGGACACACATATTGACTCTTTATCAAGAAAATGAAGTTCCGCTTGTTTTGCGTTAAGATCAATTTCTAAGAAGCTTAGCCTGTCTACTTCTAGAACAGTTTATTTTGCCTTTTAAATCCCTTCTTCGATACGCCCTTCCATTCTGGGGTACATGTAGTGCAACTCAATTTGACCGTATTTTTAGACTACAAAAGAGAGCTTTACGTTATACACTGAGACTTAAATACAGAAGTCATTGCCAGCATTTCTTCAAAAAATTTCAAATATTAACTCTTCCATCTTTATTCATATTTGAGTCCGTTTGTCTAATACGCAAACACGGTTCAGCATCTGATAGGCCTTCCCATAGTTATCCACTTAGAAACACGGAACATGTTCTATACCTGCCTACCCCACATTCAGAGTTGGTCAAAAGTTCCATATTATATAATGCAAAAAAAATGCACAATCATCTGCCATTGGAAATTAAATCCATCACATCTTTTTATGCATTTCGTAAAGCATTAAAAGCATTCTTACTGGAGAGAGCTTTTTACACAGTTAACGATTTTTTTTTTTGTAATCATTGATTTGAAATTTCGCACTAGCTGATTATGTATTTTTACTATCTGTACATGTTTAGGTATACTGCTTTGTGTAGCTATTTTAGGATTTTTTATAATTTTTTACTTCTTTAAACATTTAAATTTTTTTTTTTAACATGGAGAGATTTTTTAATGATTTTTTTTGACATTGTATACATTAAATTGTATATTTTATAATAATATTTTTGACTACTTACAATTTTTAAATTGTATTAATCTGTATATATTGTAGATATTCTATTCTATTCTATTTATTTATTTGTTTGTTTTTTTTTTAATTTTGTTTTATTTTTCTTTTCTTTAATTGTGTTTTGTTTGTATTTTTGTGTCTTTTTTGTTTTACAGCTTTGTCTTCAAATTGTAAAAATTTCTTGACAATAAAGCATTGATTGATTTATTGATTGATATTATATTTACATAATATTTCTTGGAGATAATTTATTCCTTCAAAAATCAATATTCAATTACTCGGTAAACAGTTGTTAGAAAGGAGTACCATGTCAATGGGTTTAGCACTATTTTTAAAAACATTGTTGGACTTTCAAGGAACGGTCATGTTATCGAAAAATTATTAATATCATTCAACTACTTGTTGAAAAGTCGGTGGAAAGAGTATCATATCGATGGGTTTATTCCAATTTAAAGAATAAAATCATGATTTTTCGAATATAGGGTAATTTATTCTATCAAATATTAAATCTTCTTAATTTAAAAAAAATATTTTTTGAATCTAAGAAAAACTTCGTTTAGTTATGTATTGAGTGTTGAGTAGTCATTGGCTTGTGAGATATTGAGTAAAATTTAGCTAGATTACAATAGTATGTAGATGAGTTTATTCGAATTAAAAAAATGTCACGATTTACAGTACATTTTATCAAAAATTCATTTTTACTAGTCAATTAATGAGTAAAATATAGCCAACTTTTTTCAACAACTATTTTTTTCTTTTTCTTTGTTAATTAAATTGTAATATTAAATTTTCGATTTAAAAATCGAATCGTTCTTATTAATCATGACAAACTTATCGACTCTGAAGTCTTTTCAAATAATCTATAGTTTTAAAAAGCTCCAATGATGATTTAATTAAAACATTAACATCAGTTGTCAGTTTGGCATTGACTTTTAAAAATATTCTCTGGGCAAAAAGTTATTAATATCTGGGTGTCATCAGCATAATGGTGAGTGTAGACGTGTTTATATTTAGTGTTTAGTTTAGGCTATTTAGGATGTATACAAGGTAAAAGGTAAATTCTCGAACCTATATCTTGACAGATAGCTATTAATTGGCCCCAAACCAATATACCCATGATTTATTTTGTCAAATAAATGTGTTTTGTTCTAAAAACTCAAAAAAATTTAAAAATGTGTTATTGCCTCGAGGCTACTTTGAGCTCATTTTTTATTTTCCAGGCATTTAGTATCTGTTGTCCCGTAGAGAGACTAGACAAAGCTTATAATAAGACGGAGCGTAGTTGTATAAAAGTCATTTTAATACTGTAATTCTTTTTGTTTTTTTTAAATTAAATAACTAATATTAATGCAAATAAATTTTGTTATTTACTAACTGTAATAACATAGTATAATAATATAATAATGTTGGAAATACCAAAATTCCAATTAAAATTATCTAATAAAGGCCTCTTCCCCTTATTGCTAAACGAAATTCCTCTTCGTATTTTTTATTTTTCTTAAATGAAACGAGGTGACAATAAACCAAGCGAGAAGTGGCCGTTTATGGTAAAATAAATTTTTAAAGGGGAAAATCAGAGACGACAAATATCCGAAGAGATATCGCTTGGCGGGCCTTTACTCATCACGATCCCGAGTACGTGCCTGGAATGTTCAACGGCCCAAATTGGGATATCTTGGGACCATTCGACCGAATAAAAACAACCCGAAATGTTACTACTGTAACTCGATTTAGGCCGGAGAGGGCATTTTTTATGATAATTTTCCCTAATGTATACAGATGACAGATTGAAACCTAGAGTGCTAAATAATAATCTAGAATTGTCTAAAAATGTGATGTTTATTAATCGTGTCAATTACATACATAAGGATTAGGTTTTAATTATAAATGCTACAAGTAAATTTAAATTTACCAATAATAACTATGTAAAACGACTAATATAAAAAATATTCTTCTTAATATTCTGATTTTTGGTCCATCAGAATGCTCCTAGTCTATTTTAGAATATTTAAGTTTTTTATATATAATTTTTATTGGAACAAAATTTAAACATAGTTCTCGCATATGCTAAAAATTATTTTATTACAAAAAAATTGGTATTACTCTGGTATATCTACTATTAAAGAGAAAATTCAAATCAAATAGCCCGTATGATCATATAATAACAAAAAATTTCCTGCGGAAATGCGTCCTATCTATTTTCCGACTTTAGAATAACTGAAATCAGTTACATGAGTAGATGTTTTTGATTTTTTATTTTTTAGATATTTTTTTAAATATAAATATGCTAAACACTGCGGAAATGCATTATTTTTTTCATAAGTCATTTAGTTGGTTAGGTTTAGGATAATATTTGTTTTCACTCAAATCCAACCCAACTTAAAGTGCCCAACCCAACCCAACGAAACCCACAAAAAAAGACTATAGTAAAAACAAACTTTAAGATTTTATTAACAAATTTTAGAAAAAACATAAAAACTATATTGACTTGACCTGAAATAATAAAAATATTAATTATAAAGTAAACAGTCAAATTGTCATAAAAAAAACAAAACATATTAAGAAAAAAAAATAAACATCCAATAAATAAATAAAAAATTGTGTAAATTACATTTTACCCTACTCTATCTCTAAAATCTCCATATTCCATTTTTATGGCACTAAGAACTTCAACCATAGGATCTAAATTTTTTTTTCATAATTAAGTAAGCATAATCTATCAGCAAACTTATCTTCTGGTATATGTTGCCCACGTAAAAACTTTTTTGCTATACTCCACTCACATTCTATCCTTTGAGTATGAAAATTACCTTCAGTTACAAACTCCACTATGATTTACTAAATAATGTTGGTATCCATAGTCTTTTAAAGCATTATAAGCCCGCCACTCATCAGTGTGAAGTGGTATCCCGTTTGTTATCAGGATATACAACTAGTCTTAAGTCATCAGAATTATTTGCTATCATACCCAACACCCAATGCCCCTCGATGATACGTCCACGATTGTACTTCCTCTTACCAAACTTCAATTCATCGATCTAAGTCAAAAAAACATACATTAAAAACCCAAGCCTCATTCAAATAACTCAATATCATAAAATATCTGCACAATAATTTCAGGACCTTCAATTTTACTTAAAGCAGCTTGTATGTATGTAAATGAATTGGACATTATTTCTCAGCAATATCTCATTCTTGCAGCAATTGATCCAATTAAATTTTTTTCTTGCGAGTCCGATACACCTACAGCAACTCTCTCGTAAGACCCATGCGCAAATTCAAATAATACTTTAAAAATAAAACAATTAATAAAATTATCATTTTCAAATACAATAAATAAATCTATTACCTAAATTCCTTTTCGAGAGACGGCTCTCTTCAAGCCAGGTATTTTTTGCTACTGAGATTTTAGGTCGATAGGGAGTACTTTCAGAACATGCAATTCAGAAGATTCCCAAGATCGGTATTGATAATGAAAAAATACCTCTGGAATTGTATGACCTTTTGTTTTTGTCTTACAATATGGAGGGAACGGTATCAAACGTTCATATATCCCCAAAATTATAGGCTTTCTGTCTAGTTCTGGGTAACATAGCTTCACTTATTTGAATTATAGGCATTGTATAATAATAATAATATTATATACAGGTCGTGTTTTCGTTCGTTACTTATAGGAAACCGCATAGAGGCAAAATTTTGCAACGTCGTGCGTGTACGAGTGCCTGCGACAGAGCACCGCCCCGGCCGCACAGTGCTTCGAGTATATAGGAGCTTGGGACAAAAATCAGTTACTTCTATTGGGCTAAGCGTAATGCTCCGAAACTTATGCAACTTTGCAAAAATAAAAGGCCCTTTCATTGAAAGAATTTAGAGAATTTAATATCTAATGTTACAGGGAAATATGCAACCAATACATTAAGAGCTGGACAAATAAAAATGTTGCTTTTTAGTTTTCTTATAAAAAAATAACAGTAACTTGCCGATTTACCCTATGAAAATTAAATTATTTACTTAACTTTTAATAACAACAATACAATTACACAACAAATTTAAAGTACACGATATCTATAACTTCCATAAGTGTAAAAGTTGATTTCTTTTTCGTAACCTTTAGTATGCTGGTATTTCTTACGAGAGAAATTTAGTCCAAAAAAAACTCACTTAATGTTTTAAATACATCACTATACATATAATGTATTTAAAACATTAATAAAAAGGTATATACACACAACTACAAATTTTTCTTTAAAGGAAATACGGCAAAAAATATTATAGATACAAATAATAAATGTAAAAAGTGGAAAAAAATAACTCCTAAATTTAGCAAAAAATAAACAGTACTAATACTAAGCATGAAAATGCTTTAAGGTTTTATGTGAAAATTAATCTAATCAAAACTAAAATTTTTCAATTTTTTGTATTTCGAAATTTTTGTATTTTAACTAAAACTGAAAACTATAACAAAAAAATCTTAACTTAAAAAAGATATGGAAAATATGTACACATATTATATATAGGTTTAAGAAAAATTATTCTGAATCAGAATTATCGCTAAAATCACTGCTGACAGAATCTTCTTAATTTATGTCTATATCATCAATTAATGTCCTTTCCTCTCGTATAATATATTTTTCGACTTCCCGGTTTCGATTCTCATTTTTCTTTGAAGTGACTGTCCTTTGCGATGAGATAATGGGCTCTGATGTTAAAAGTAGTATTTTTAATAAATCCATATTACATTTTGTTCTAGAATACTTGCGTGTGTGAAATAATCGATATTTTCTTGCCTCTTTATGCCTCGCTTCTAAAGCATCCTCGGAAAGTTGTCCTATAAGTAAAGGAAATGAATCAAGTATTTTAGATCCGTGTACCAGAAACTTATGCCTACTTGGCATGTAACCAATTATATAAATCTAAATATAATTGTTTAGTCTCATCTAAAAGTTTCTTAAACTCTAGTACCTGAATGTGACAGCCACTAGAAAGAGTTCCAAGAATAGTCGAAAAATTTATTATAAGACGCTTGTCTATTCCTGTTATTTCAGAGCTTAAGTCTGGATTGTAAAAAAAGGGAGCTGTATTGCCATCGTTGCTTGACCCGTATCCTTGCTTTGGTTTGTCCATAATCAGGCCCATTTTTTATTTAAAATCTGACTGTATTTTCTTTTTGTTGTTTTCCACTATTTGCTTATTTTCTGCTCCTTTAACTTGCCAAGATCTTATTTGCAATCGATAACTAATGTGAATTAAGCACGCAAAAAATCTTATCCAGCAGTGTAATGTGGACAAACCAAAGCTATAGTTTTCTACTTTTGAAAGACGGTTGGTATTTGGCAAACTCATTTCTTTCGGACTTGATCCACAGATGATGCATCTGGATATTGCGTTTGTATCAGAGAGAATATTTGATACACTACCATCCATCATAGTGAACAATATTTTAAATGATACTATACAAGTAGTTCCGTTTTGAAATTTTAAAATAAAATTATTAAGGTCATGAATTTTATTTCTGCTTTGCTTGGTGAAGTGAATTTCAACTTGAGGCAAGGGATTGCTTAAATTTAAAAGGGAATGGATTATATAATAAATAGTTTTGGATTTTAATTCCGATGGCCATATCTCAAAAAGATCCGCTTTCTTTATTGATTTGACATCCTCTGAAAAAAAAATATTTAAAGCTTCGTCGCAGACTGACGCAGATAAACTATATATGAAATGATAATATATAAATGTATTAACAATAAAATGTAAAAACTACAAATGGTTTTAAGAGGCTTTTTTTATATGCCTTTTCAAAGTTTCAAATTTAAAGAGAAATATAAAATAATTGCAAACTAGTTTTACATTTATTATGGTTAAATGATAAACGACTTTTAAATTTTTTAAAACATGATATTAAAGTACATACCTTGTTGTACACTGTCCATGTTTAAAAAAGATTTCAACTTTTAACCGCTTGTCTTGAAACACCAACAAAGTATACTCAAGTTTTAATAACAAAAAGGTACTGGTCAACACACGAGATTTTATTATTTTTGGCGCAAATATTTATAAACAAAAAATGCTATTTGCAATAACATTTTTGTGGAATAGTGGCTATTAGTTTGTGGTCTTTAAGATAAGGTATTTAAATACTTCTGAAAAACAAGTCACTTTTTCGATTTTTGTCCATTGGTCGAAGCACTGTGGGCCGGCCCGAGGACGGGATTAGTAAATATCTGACTTTTGTGGAAGCTGCGTCGTTTGGCGACAAAATGTCCCAAGATATTACGCGAAAATCCAGGCATTTTTAAAATATTTATTCTAATGCGGGTTTTACAGACATGACAATGTGTAAAACCCGCATAGAATTGTAATCTTAAAATGTTTAATATGCTGTGTTTTGTATAATGAAAATTAAAGCGTTATGGTAATAAATAATAAAATATCAACTCTGATAAAGATATAATAAAAAATCAGAAATAAAACTCTAATAAACAAAATTAACAACATATCATTTTTTAAATAAAAGGCTCAAATAAACCGCCTTCTTTCGCTAAACAAAAACATAACCTTTCGTAAAAGCTATTTCGCACCTCCAAAAAAGTTTCAGATAAAATGGAATTGGCACCTTCGACAGTTTTATTTCGCAACTCCTCTAAATTTGTTGGCCTACTAAATTCATGCTTGTAAATGTTGTCTGCTTAAGGTAACCTCACAGATAAAAGTCATTTGGAGACAAATCTGGAGATCTAGGAGGCCATTTAATATCGCCAGTCCCACTAATAAGGCGGTTAGGAAAAGTATTTGTTAAAAATTCTTGTACCCTAGCCGCGTTATGAGCAGGACAGCCATCTTGCTGAAAATAAACCGATCCCAGGTCTACATCAGATAGAATTTGAATGGCAGGAAGAACTTGGTTTTGCAGCAACTCAAGGTACTTTTGGGCATTTAAAGTGCCATCAATAAAAAATGGCCCTATAACATTGTCGCCCAAAATACCTGCCCAAACATTGAATTTCTGAGGATACTGCGTACGAAACTGAAAACGTCTATACTCGTTTTTCTGAGACCAGTAACGAACAATGGAAGTGTTTGCTATGTAGTGGAAAAGAAGATTCATCAGAAAACAAAATATTTTTAAAAAAATATTCGTTTTCATTTGCCTTTTCCATCATGGTTCCACAAAATTTCATTCTTCGCTACTAGTCTTCAGGAAATATTTCCTGAGTTTTTGAATACTTGAAACATTTGTACCCATATTTTTTCCAGATACAAGCAACAGTTTTATTGCTCATTCCCAGTTCCTCTCCAACACTTCTAGTGGACCGTGTCGAATCAAGTTCTAGGGTACTGCAAACCATTTCTTCCCGCCGTTCTATTTCCTGGACCACTTCAACAGGTGGTTTTTAACGTTTTGTATGGCATTTATTATAATCTTGAAGACAAAAAGATGTCTCAAAATTTGTAACCACATCTAAAACCGTTTTTGCACAAGGAATCGGTCTATTCTCAAATGTCACTGAAAACAAATCTCTACATTGTACTGCCGAATTGCCTCCATAAAACCATTTAATTAGTTGAACTCTTTCGGAAGGGGTATAAACAGCCATAGTGAAAAAAACACGAAAATAACGCTCAAAAATTATTAATGCAACGTGCAGTAACACAGCAAAGTGAGGTCTGCTGACTCCTGGTTCAAAAAATAAAAACGAAAAATTCCGCCGCCTGCAAGCCGCAACCAAGCAGTGTTGCCATTATTTTGGGTAATACGTAGCTCACGATAACACGATCTGTATGTTAAATGGAATAAAGCAAATAAAAAAAAATTAAAAGGACCAAGACTGAATAAGACCGGCTGCACCTTCCAAATTTAGTTTAAAATGGTATACGCCAAAAATTTAATTTAAATACCTAGCGTAACATGAAGCGATTTTTTTAGATTGAATTTTCATTTTGCTGAAATCAGTTATTAGCAATAAATTGATGTATTTCTGCAAAGTGTTTTTAGCATATTAATATTTAAGAAAATATCCTAAAACTAAATCAAAAACATCTATTTGCGTAACTGATTTCAGTTATTCTAAAGTGGGAAAATAGAAAATGCATTTCTGCAGAAATTTTTTTGTAAATTTTGTTTAAGGGACACTTCCAAATACTAAATAACCAAAATTTCTTACATAACTGATTACAGCTAAACGAAAGTTGAGCCAAAAATGTTGCTTGCATAGACTTGAATTGCAAAGATTAGTTTTAACAGATATTCTTTAAATATTTTGCTTTTTGGCTATGAAAATAATCCTATTCTATTTTGAGGTATTAAACGTGGAAGTAAGTGGTAACTTTAAAGTTCAAATATAGCTCTTAGACACCGCTTAAAATGGTCGATATTTCAAAAAAATTTTCTTCGGTATGTAATGCAATATTTTTAAAGAATATTCTGCGGAATATTATGCCCTACATTTCATGAGCATATTTTTTTTAGTTTTCAAAATATTCCACTTTGAAGTGAGATGTCACTTTGGAGGTAAAACATGATTCACGGACACCAATACTCATGGCCGATTTTTCAATTTTTTTTTGCACAGGCTTGAACTCAAGATAATATTTAAAAAAATATTTCTCTGAATATTATGTTTTTATTCTCCATACTCCAATACACCAATTGGTTTTTGAGATATTGACCTTTGAACTAAGTAATCACTTAAAAGAACAGCCGAAACTGTTCTTAGATAACTGCTTAAAATGACCGATATGACAAAAATTCTTGGACAAGCGTGAACTCTAAACAAGTATTTTTCTAAATTAAGTTGTTTTATATTTACTATTAGGTACTTAATATTTTAATAAAAATTCAGGATAGCCTCATTAATAAGACCGGCATTTTTAACTACATTACAACATACAAATCATGGGCAAAAACTTGATTTTCTTCCAAAATATCGGAATAAGCCATCCGGGATAGTATTATTTTCCAGCTATTCTTATCCATATTTTAAATGCTTCCAGCATATTCATTTTGTTAACCTTGAATGTACAGCGCCTTCCAAACTATACGCCTTCCAACAGCACAGACCATAGGTAACATTTTGTGAATCTTATTCTGAAATTATGGTCCAAGTCAGAGTTCGTAAAGACATTTTTAAATCACACAAATTAGCTTCTCGCTTTTTCTAGCAGGCCTTTGATTTCTAAATCTGAAGATCCGTCTTTACATAACCAAGTCCCCAGATAGTTAAACTTTTATACTCGTTCTATGTCTTCACTATCATAGAAAAATTGCAGTTTCAAATAGACCCATAAAGTTTTCCCATAATCCGGCTATGATGTTCAAAAGCCTTTGGAGGTCATTCATATTATCTGGTATCAGGACTCTGTCATCGGCATACCGTATATTGGTGATCCAAATGCCATTTACTTTGATGTTTAATTGCTGCCCTTCGAGAGCTTCTTTAGAGTAAATGCTAAACAGAGAAGTAAAAAGGATGCATCCCCATCTTAGGCCTTTAAGAATTCTCTGTGCTTTGTAACTTCGTTATCAACTGCAGCTGATTGTAACGTATATCTTTTTAACCTAGACCTTTACCATTTAAACGAATTTATGATGTTGCACCCTATTAATTGCTTTTTCGTAATTTGTGAAACCTCTTTCATCACTCATCAATCACTATCTTTTCTTTTATCGTAACAATTTAAATATATCGTCTTTAAAGTATCAGTCATCAGGCTGATCAATCTATGATCTTCACTTGTGTTTTGTTGTTTGGGAGTGAGATAAAAAAAGTTTAAGCCATTTGGTTGTAAAATTTCCTGTGTGGTAAATTTGGTTGAAAAGCCTTTGATGCCTCTTAAAACTTTCGTTGTCTAGTAATTTGAACAGTTCAACAGCTACGAAATCCGGTCCAACCGTTTTCTTATCTTTCGAGCTTTTTATTGTTCTAGTAATCTCTTTTATTGTAACCAGATTTATCCTCTGAACGAGCTCTATTATCTGCAAAGAGATTACTAATATATTGTTCAATTTAATTTTTGATGAAATATGTGTATAGCATTATAAAAATCTTAAATTTAATAAACAAACATATACTTTTCTATAGTTTAACATTTTTTATGTGTATATTTAAAAAAATAATTCTTGTTTTTTCTATTAAAACTGATGAAAAAATAGTATCATTTATACAAATATTGCTTCACTATATAACATAATGCCAAAAAAAATATTACAACTGAAAAGTAAAATTTATTCTATAATAAAAACTGATAAAATTATAATAATATAAAAAAATATGCCAAATTGAAAGGAATATTCCCTTCATAACTCCCTAAGAGTTTCGAAAATCGGAAAATCGTCTATCATTTAAGGTTCGAGACCCCCAATAAAACTTGATAAATTCAACTTCTCTTTTACTATTTCCCCCCTTTCGACAACATAAAACAATTGTTTGATGTACCATAAATAAACCGGCGTCTCTATAAAATCAGACGTCGCTGCAAATAATGCCCTTTATACAGTTTGCGATCCGTTCGAAATTGAACTTGAGACTCCCCTTTTAAGCCTCTATAAATTTACTATAAAGCGAACTGATATTTTCACTTACTTATTATATGAAATGATGCCTGAGAGAACAAATATTCGTTACCGAAAAGTTCCTATATACAAACGACGTTTGCATAATTTTACGAAAGTTTTTGAGTGAATTTCAATTTCTCTGATATTTATGATATTGCGATAATGATAAATATTATCTAAAATTCAGTGATACCCTTTAAGTAATAAGTTAAAAGTAGTTTAAAGAAAGAGTTTAGAAGAATCAGTGTAGATGAGCATAAGATATAGTGTGGAAAGAGTAGCATGTTGACGAGTATATTTTTAATTTAAATTAAATATGTTTATGAACTAGAATATGGTAAATGCGCATTAGCTAAAGTCAGAACAAAAGAACAAAAGTTGACTAGAGCAGGAAAGCTTTCCAGATTAGGAATAGCAGAAGATGGTCCAATGGCCACAACATACATTGGACAGACGCAAAGATTTTATGAAAGCAGCACCTTTAAAAGAGAAGAAGATTTCTGGAATCAACTTATATCACGCAAAACTAAGGATTCTGCAGCCAGCCCAGTGTTGATATTCCTAACATCTGGAGATCCCTACTGTCAGGACACTGCAATGCACTTCACACATGACCAGACGTCACACACCTCTGGTATATAAGCCTATAGAATACTTGTCATTGTTGTTACTTAACACTTAATAACGGCTGGAGATCCTTTCCAACCGATAATGTAAGTTTGTCTTTTATTCATAAATAGTGGGATATCATATTGGTAATGAAGGATAATCATTTCACGTGGCGAATGGATAACCAACAGAATAAATTGATTATTCAAAAATATGTGAGGGTTGCAGGAGATTTTATTGTGGCACACTCTAACATCCCCTCAGTGAAAACTGGTTTTGACGAATTTGTTAATTATATTCTTGATTATAACTACGATATTCTGGGGCTATCAGAAACATGGTTAACATCGAATGATGACGATAATTCTTTTAGAATACCAGGTTACAGGTTTGTCAGGCGAGATCGAGCTGGAAGAGGGGTGGTGTGAGAATCTATATAAAAATTAAATTAAAATTTAAAACTACTGTTTTTAACATTGCGTCGAATGCATTTGAGTGTGCTAGTATTAAATTTAACATGAACACAAAGTCAATTTTATTCATCACAATTTATCGTCCACCATCCTCTAATATTAATCATTTTATTGATTGGATAGAGCAAATATTTGGTTTAACTATTCCTTGCTACGACCAGGTTATATGTGTGGGAGATTTCAATATTGATTTTTTAAGGCAAAATACAGCAAAAATCAAACTCCAACAGTTACTTGATATTTTTAATTTAAAGCAAGTCATTACTGAGTCTACACGACATAATTTTACCACAAATACTTCAAATACTTTTTATTGATCTAATAGTAACTAATCAAACCTCCATAATAAAAAAATCGGGCTAGATAAATATATCAGAAAATATAACTAGATTTTCCTATAAATATTAATAGCATTAAACGAATTCAATATAGAAATTACAGAAATATTGATTTAAATCAGTTACATTTGGATGCAAGTCAATTAAATTGGGATCAAATTTATTACACACCTGATATAGATAAGAAAATTGAA
Source organism: Anthonomus grandis grandis (assembly GCF_022605725.1). Taxonomy (NCBI): domain Eukaryota; kingdom Metazoa; phylum Arthropoda; class Insecta; order Coleoptera; family Curculionidae; genus Anthonomus; species Anthonomus grandis. Next base: position 31,573 of record NW_026088539.1, on the reverse strand, counting down.
ATTTTCAATAAAGATACAGTGTATTTAAGAAACAGGCATGTGCCTCTTTTAATTAGAAAAATACGCCATAAACCATTTACGCCGTGGATTACCAATAATATCAAATTGCTCATGAAGGAAAGGGATAAAGCCCACCGTAAATGTTTAAAACACAAAACATGCCATTCTGATGGTGAAGCATCGTTAGTTTAGTTAGTGTCCTAATCTGTATTAACATTATATACAGAGTTACAAAACAATAACTTTTCTTCGGATTATTAATATTGCCCAACAGCATGTATGTTGCATGGAATATTTTTATGATTCTAGGCTTATTTTTAATGCTGATATTAAATAATGTCATTAGTTTATATGTGTCAGCTCTAGTTTTTGAGTTAAAAGGAGGGAGTATTTTTTGGGAATTAAAAATACACTCAACGTACAAACATTTTTAATTACAAGAACTATACACTCAGGAATTTTCTTTTATATGATTTTCTACTAGTTTTGAATGAACTGCTACTCTGAATACTCCAGCAAAAATCGGCCAACATATGTGCATCCCAGCGACCCTGAAATCGTTCCTTCATGGTTCGAAGATCTTGGTGGAATCGTTCACCCTGTTCTTCACTCATGTCACCGAGATTTTCAGGAAAATGGTGTAAATGGGTGTGTAGGAAGTGCACTTTGATGCTCATGTTACATCCAAGTCACTGGAAGTGTGACAACATCTCTTCGACGTGCGCAATTTAATCATCACCCTTCCTATTACCTAAGAAATTTTGGATAACCCAAACAAAGGAATCCCATGCATTCTTCTCAATTTCTGACATTGAGCTGGTGAAATTAGGATCGTTTACCAACTTGCGAATTTGTGGACCATCAAATATACCTGCCTTGAGTTTTTCTGAACTTAGACTTGAAAATTTCCTTGAAATATATTTGAAACATTCACCATCTTTATTTAATGCCTTAACATATTGCTTCATTAAACCAGTTTAATGTGCAGGGGTGGCAATATGATACGATCTCGTGGCACTAGAGGTTCATTTATAACATTAAGACTACCTGGAAGTAGTGCTTCCCTAGAGGGCCATTCTTTTTTTGACCAATGTTCTGATTTTGCTCTACTATCCCATAAACACATAAAACAAGGATATTTAGTGTAGCCTCCTTGTTGTCCTAAAAGGAAGTTCACCATCTTAAGATCAACGCAAATCACCCATTTATGATTGTTATATTTGATTTTGTTCATGACCAGTGCTATTGTGGGGTATTCTTCCTTAACTTTAGTTGAATGTGCTATTGGTATGGAGCCTAGTTTATTTCCGTTGTGCAATAGTACACACTTCAAACTCCGTTTTGACGAGTTAATAAATAAACGCCAATCGATTGGTTCATATTTCTGCAAGCCCATGGCAGTCATTAAACCAGAAATATTAGTACAAAATACAAAATTATCCTCCTCATCGAAAAAGGAAAGTAAGTCTTTTTCTCGAGTGCGGTAATAAGAAACTTTAGTTTCTTTAGTTAAAAGATTTCTCTCTTTTAATCTGGAGGCCAATAATTCAGACGAAGTTTTGGATAGTCCAAGGTCTCTAATTAAATCATCAAGTGCACTTTGATCGAATGGTTTTGGTTCAAAGAGATTTTCTGGAACAAACTCGTCATCGCTCATGCTACTCAGTTCATTCAATTCATCAGAACTTTCTGTAGATGTAGATGGTAATGGTAAAGATGTATCTTTTGAGCTCCTTACAGGCCTCACAGCTGATGTTGATGTGGGGTAAATCCATTTGGAGCGGTTCGTCTTATTGATTCCTTTTATATTAACAACGCAAAAATAGCAGTCATCGTGATGATTTAAAGGTTCACGCCAAATCATTGGGGATTGGAATTTAAAAGAGAGTCTCTTCTTAGTGGCCCATAAACGTAATTCTTCAACACAAATTTTGCACACAATATTGGGCACCCAGCACTTGTTATCTGTTTCCAAAGGAAAACCAAAACACTCTAAATACGCTCGTTTTACAAAGTCTGACATATTCAATCGAAATTTTTGAAAAACATATTCACCACAAATATAACAAAAACAATTCGGATCGTTAATGCAGACCCTTCTTAGCGAAGTCATGATGAAAATTACAATAATTTATCTAAAACGCGACTATAATAGATAAAAAACCAAAAATAAAGATAAATGAGAAGAACGTAGCTATATCTAAACAACTCGAGCTGCTAGAGTAAAACTGACGACAGATTCGAAATCAGATGCCTCGAATTAGTAAAAAAAAAATAAAAATATTTCAGTCAACATAAAATAACCTTCGATTTGTTTTGCAGTGTATTCTTTATAAGAAAAGTTCATAAATGAAGTGTTCGACACTCATACATTTTAAACCAATGTATTTCCTTCTAAAGAGGTGAAATGTGATTTTTTTTTTACCAAAATACAAAACAGATGCAAGCATTTTGAAATCTTTGAATTGTTTGTTGATATTCCTTATTCAAACAAAACCCATAAAAAAAATCACATTAATTAAACTTAATACTAAACTCAATAAACATATAAACATATTAGTAGACGACAATAATTGTAAAGCCATAAATGATTCTTGAATCAACTTTTTAGTATCCTCTCTGAATCTTAGCTGATTATCCAATATACCCCGTAAATTCTTTGCAGTTTCAACAAACTTAAGTTTTGTATTATTTATGTGGACCAACTGCCTCTTTTGCCTTTAAAAGCTCCTCTTTGCAGTTAACGCTCTAAACAGAATCAGCACTGTTTCTCAAATAACTATTTCTATACAAAATTCACGTATTTTAATCGAAAAACTCACGTAGAGTACTTTGAAACAAGTCAATACGATATTTAGTTAAATTTTCCTTTATTTGAACACTGTTATTTTTTAAAATTTTGCGGTGTTTTAACGCTACTAGCCGCGACTCACGAAAAACTTTCGTCACTTAGAATTTTTTGAGATATCTTGTGGTATTTTTGATATTGCGGTGATGTATTTAAGCCCTTAATTTGTTGTGAAACAAATCCAACATATTCGCCGTCTTCTGCGTCTTTGTGTATATTTCTTCTTTAATATCAACTACACTGATGAAACCTTGCCACGTACTTCTCTTTTGAGTATTTTAAATTCTTACGACTTGAAAATGCACGTTCTTTCTCCCACACGAATAACTTCTTCATCTGCAACTACAATTGACTATTTCTGTACAAATTTTGATGACGTTTTATGCACAGTACTCCCATCTGGTATTTCCGACCATGAAGCTATTCTTGCTAAAATGCCATATAATACTGTATTATCTTCATCTCATTATATGGGAAGAATTTTCAGCAGGAGAAATTTCAATGCTTTTTCTGCTGCTACAGCTTCGGTAAATTAGAATGCACTTGAAACGGCTTCTGACCCACTAACTTTATTTTTTCAAGTTCTGTGTGATAAGATCAATCAGTGCTTTCCTAAAATGAGGCTTAAAACTAAGAAACGAAAACCATGGGTTACAAGAGGCCTTAGAATTTCAGCTAAAAACCTCCGTTTTTTGACTAATTTGTGCAAATACCACAAATGAAAATATCCTTGTATATCATCAGAAATACCGTAGTCTGTACAGAAAGACAATTAAAGCAGCAAAATCTAATTATTATAGGGATCGCTTAAATATGTCATCAAATAGGCAAAGAGAGTATTGGTCGATTATTAATGATTTTAGACATTGCCATAGAAAAGTATCTGAACCGGAATTAAGACCTGACATTTTAAACGACTATTATTGTGATATACCTAATATCTTGCTCAATGGCATTCGTAGTAACATTGATCCCTTACACTATCTTCAACAAGTGTCGGTTGAGCATTCATTTTTCTTTCATCCTGTCGATCTTACCGAAGTAAAAAATGAAATCAAACGCCTAAAAAACCATAAATTATCTAGAGCTGGATGGGATATCTTCGAGGTTGTTACTCTTTTTGCCTGATTCAGCCTTAAATGCTTTAGTTTCTGCCATAAATAATTCTTTACATATTGGCATTTTTCCTCCATGTTTAAAAGAGGCAGTGGTTATCCCTCTTCATAAGGGTGGAGATTTGGATCAGCCTTGTAATTTCCGTCCCATTTCTATTTTGTCTACCCTCTCCAAGATAGTTGAAAAACTTGCAAAAAGCAGAATTTTGTCCTTTTTACATCATAATGGCATTTTGTCTGCAAATCAGTTTGGATTTCAAGCCGGTAAAGGGACTCATGATGCTGTGTTTAGCTTTTTGGAGAGCGTCTGTGTCCTTGAATTCTGGAGAGTCATCGGCGGCAGTGTTTTGAGATCTATCCAAAGCATTTGACTGTGTGGATCATGGAATATTGTTATCTAAGCTCGATAAATATGGTTTTAGGGGCGTAGCGTTGCGATGGCTTGAGTCCTATCTATCAAATCGTACTCAGAAGGTTTCAGTGTCTGGGCGTTTGTCTGCTTCTAGATCCCTAAAATGCGGCGTTCCCCAGGGTTCAGTGATGGGACCACTGTTATTTTTACTGTATGTGGATGACTTGAGTTCATTGAAACTGCAGGGCAAGGTGGTTCAGTTTGCTGATGATACCACGATACTATGGAGCCATAACAATTCTGATTATATTAAGACTTGTATCCTTGAAGACCTTCAGATTTTATCAGGGTGGTGTGCTTCCAACAGGCTCGTGTTTAATGTAAGAAAGACGTCTATTATGGGGTTTAAGTGCGATGTTCAGGGTCTGATGTTTGACGAAAATTCCCTCTTGCAAAATAAAGAGTGCTGCAAGTTCCTAGGAATTACCATTGATGGTCGCCTTCGGTTTGAAGATCATATTTTACATTTAGCTGGGAAATTATCTTCTGGATGTTTTGCAGTAAGAATGGCAAAACAAGAGCTGGGAGAGGTGGTTGCACGTTCAGTGTACTTTTCACTTATTGAATCTCATATTCGGTATGGCTTGCCTTTTTGGGGTTTAACCAATAAGGGGCTACTTACCATTGTCTTTGTTATTCAAAAAAAAGCAGTTAGATACCTGTGTTCTGCTAAGTTAAGAGATTCTTGCAAACCCCTCTTCATTTCTGAAAAAATCCTAATACTTTTTTCACTCTTTATCCTATTCCTTTATCCTAATTCCCAAACTACCCTCTGACACTGGCCATTTGACTCGTCGAGTAAATGATGTTCCCCTACCTATTCCTACGTCTTCCCTTACCAAAAACTCATTAATTTAAATAAGTAAAAAAAATTACAATCATGTTCCTCTATGTGTTAGACATATATCGGATGTTAAGAAATTTAAAAGAGAATTAAAGACGCTTTTATTGGCTAAGGCATATTATAACCTGGATGAATTTTTTAATGATAGGTTTTAACCTTGGACATGTTGGAAAGTTTTTTTTTTAACTTTTTTCATCTCTAGTTTTGTCAATAAGTTTACCTTTATTTAGTAATTGATTGTTTTATTTAGTTATCTTAATTTCAAGTATGTTCAAAAAGTTTTGTCTTCTTGTGTTTAATTTTGTTCATTGTTTTGTCAATTTTTGAAATTGAATTTTTGTTTTGTTTTTTTTTAGCTTGTAGGATGCTTGTACACAAGATTATTTTTACGTAATATAGCACATTTTCTTTCTTTCTTATGTACCCTAATTTGTTCTTCAAATCATTTTTCAATGATTTTTGCCACCTCAGACCGAAACTTGTTATTAAAAATACTTAAAATTATAGACGCTAAGGTATCTTCTTATGATTTCGCTAAAGTATCTGGAGATGTAAGTCCCATGATGTATTAGTTTAAATTTATCGAAAACTAAAGCACAAATTAGAAAAAACAATAATGTAAATAATGTTTTGTTTATTTATAGTCAATATAAATAAACAAAGACTCACTAAATATCAGCCTATTAGTGTATATTTTAAAACAAAAGAAAGATTAATAAATTTTATTATAATTAGCTTTAAAAACAAATTAATTGCATCGATAGATGACACAACTATCTCACTCGTATGCCAAGTCAAGTCAAGCATCATTCAATTTTTGTTGAAACATTGTACCATTAGGTTGTCCAGATTGTAATGAGAGTATTTAATTTTGTTTTTAATTACTAATTATATACAGCCAATGTTTTTAAAAAATTATTTTTCCAATCAATTTTTAACCAAAAAATAGCTGAAAAAAAGTACCATGTCGATGGGTTTACTTAGAGTTTTAAACAAACTTTTCGAATTTTGGTATACGGAAAATAATGAATGATTCAATTAAACAATTGAACAAAGAACTATAAAAATATTTTGTCTTATTATTAGACACAGTAAAAAAAATTGTCTGAAAGAACAAACATTCATTACCAAAAATTTCTTATAGGCAGACAACGTTTGCTCAACCTCGCGAGTTTTCTGTTGTTGATTCTCGCTGGAAGTTTCGCTCTCTCTGTTTATTTTTCAGATTTTCCGCTTTGTTAGTAAGGCCTCGATCCTGCTTCAGTCCCCCTCTTGCGTGCCATTTGTCTTGATTTTGATTTTTCACGCACACGCGAATAAAATTATTATTGTCGTCTGGGGAAGGCGGCTTTTTCCATCTGAGGCTTATTCTTCTATAACGTTCCATCATCTTAATTCATTTAACGGTTGTGACTAGTAGAATTTACATAAGGTGATTAAGAATGAAGTTAAAATTAGGTTTCCCAGTATTTAGTACAGGAAATTTAGCATAGAAAGAATGCAGATCTTTCAAAGAGTTCTCAAAATGTTTATACTTTGGTTATAGTTTTTGGATCATGTGAAAACCCTACAATAAAAAAAGGGACACCTGTCGTTTTTAAAAACAATGTTTTGAGAATTTTTTTTTGGGCTCAATAGTACATCTTACGAAAAAATAAACTGAACAAAAAACTGTCAATAATTAATATCTCCATAATTCACTCCATAGATGCGAAGCTTTTTCAACCAATTGAAAAAATGTAAAAGGGGTTCAAAGCAACCATAAATCAATTTTTCTGATTTTTTGACAACAAAATATTTTTTTTACTGTCGACGGAGTTTAAATAAATGACAATTACAAAAACTCGCAAAACTCGTATTAAATTTCGCTTTAACGATTAAAAATTCTTGAGGATCAGTGGTACAAACGTGAGTTGCGAGTATTTAAAATGAGTACGGTTGCTACGCTTTTCATCGCACTACTTATTTATTATTTTATTTATTTTTTTACGGAATGTCCCCATTCTAGCAAAATTACAAAATAAATTATATCCTAACCCTAAATGTATAAAATTATTCTGCCATCAACAAATATATTAATAAGATATATAATGAACTTAATCTCAGTATTAAATTTTGATATTTTTTTCTATACATCAACAAAAACCCTATCTAAATGTATATTAATATGTAGCAGCTCAAGATATACAAATAAGATAAAACTTCCTTGTATATCTTGAGCTGCTTAAAAAAAGTAAAAGCAATCAAATTTATTTGATACTTAACACACAGTACTTAACGAGTAAACTCACTCAGGCACCTTTTAAGTTTTGAAGGTTTTAAATCCACTAAGTTAAAAACCTAATTAAATCTATTTTCCAACATGTGGAGATTAATTGGAGAAAATTTACCATAATTTGTATGATGACATTCTACCAGAAAAAGGTACGTCTCTCTAAGGACTCTGGTATTGCACCTAAAGTTTTTTTGCGATAACAATTCACGGTAATCAATAGCATAGCGATAGTCCTCAACAGAAGTCATTTAAGCTTTGACTTAAGTTCAAATAAAGACGCATCTTGTACATTTAATCGCCAGGCACAAGTCCTGAGAAATTTATTTTGGACCTTATCAAGACTGTTAATATGGTTAGCATAATAAGGGGACGGGACCAGACTATGGAAGAATAAGACATGACACTACGACTAAGTGTAAGATATAAAACTCTGAAGGCAGCTACTGAAAGGTCTTGATTATTTCTAGTTATAGAACCAAGAGTACGAAGGCCTTTACTAGACAAACTATTCATATAGGGTATGAAAGTCAGGGAACTGTCAAACAACACCCCTAAATCTTAGCGATACTCTTGAAAGTATATTACCATTTATGTGGTAGTCAAATGGGACAACTTTTCTAGATTTAGTAAAAGAAATGATAAAACACATTAAGTTGTAAGCCATTAGAGACAGACCAATTATGTAGAGAATTTATGTCTGTATCATAATGTTATCATCAGGCAATCAGACAAGTTTAAAATATGTAAAAATAGCTTCAGGTGGTCTGCAAATAATAGAAATTGGCAAAATTTGATATTACTAAAAATATCGTTAATAAATAAATTAAAGAGTAGAGATCCCAAATGTGACCCCTGAGGCACCCCTGAATGACCAGGAACTGAAAGTGAACCTCTTACATAAACAAATTGTATTATTTTTTGTAGGTAACTATTTAGCCAAGGAAGAAACCACTTAGGGAAATCATAACATCCTAATTTAAAAATGAGCAATGAGTGGATAACTGTGCCAAAGGCCTTCGAGAAATCAGTATAGATGGAGTCGACCTGACGACCCTTCTCGAAAGCCCTGACAATGAAGTCATGATATAATAGAAGGTTTGTAGAAGTAGATTTACCATGCCTAAACCCATGTTGCTCGTTGATCAAGAGACCTCTACAATGCCAAGTAAGATATTTGTTCAGAATAAGCTCAAAAAGCTTGGGGATAGGAGATAACATAACAACGGGCCTGACATTTTTTATATCATCCCTGTCAGCTTTTTTGAATACAGGAGTTATAAAGCTGTCACGCCATTTCTCACGGAAAGTTTGTAATTTTAAAGACAAATTAAATAATGTACACAAACTATAAACACATCTTTTTAGGACGTAGGTAGGAACATTATCAGGACCATAGCTCAGTTTGTCCTTAAGACGAAATATAGATTCAAAAATCTCAGACCAAAAATACACCATGATTGTTTGGAATAATGTTAGATTGTCTCATATTCAGATAAGAAAATGATTCACAAACTATTTTGGCTGGATAGGTCAGTACGTACTGAACTAACAGACCCTCTTCAATTAAGTAATTCCAAGTGGCTAAGGGTAAATTGTAATCTCCAAATAGAAATACAGGTATATTGGGAAAATTGTCCTTAATACTTTCGACTGAAAATACTTTCGAGCAATGGGCACGGTAGACTTCTTCTGAAAAATTTGGAGGAATGTAAACACAACCATAAATATAAGATCGCTCACTATAATCCACTTGAACAAAAATGTGCTCCACATTTAAGATATCAGTTTTGAGTTGTTTGGCTTTAAATTTATTGTGTACTAACATTACTACTCCACCACCACGTTGTTAATTACTAGTTAAGAAATTGCGATCTAACCTAAAAATCTGATATTCAGAATTAGCTAATTCATTGTCTGAGTAATTTTGATTTAGCCAAGACTCAATCAAAATATTGACATCATAATCACATTGCCATATTGCACGACGAAGTTGATCAAGTTTAGTACCCATACCACCCAGATTCTTAAAATAAATAGATATGAAGATTAATGTGTTCGGTTTTTTGGTAGTGGCTTTTTTGGTAATAGATGGAGAACCATTTATGAATTTAATAATTAAATCACTCTCTCCTTCTTGTTCTCTACCGCGTAGCTCAGATATGACAGCTTTAAACTGTTCTTGTTGAAGCTTTGTCTTATCATAGCCTATTCTTATGTGACCATTAAGTCTATTTCGCCTTTTCATTGCATTATTTACCAAATTTGATTGTTTAGTTACTACGTTAATTGGCCTATTCCTTCCTTCAGAATCCTTCCCTATTCGTAAAACCTTCAAAACATAATCCTGTGTGATGCCAACATTTTTTAAGATGGGGGCGAGTACAACATGATCATTGTCAATTCTTTCTTGCATACTGCTACTTGCAGACTCAGGAACACCATAAACTATTGGATTATTTACCTGCTCTGTACTATCTTCAATTTCATGTAACATTGATTCAATGTTAGTAGGATTCAATGTTAGAAGTTCGGCTGAGATGTCTGCTGTTTTTTTAATGTTCGCACTTCATCCTTTAGGGATTTAATCTGCTCCTCCAGTTGAATAAATTTGTTTGTCAGCAGAAGAATTTTTTTGAAGGAGAGCACACAAGTATCACAAATGAACATAATAATGCGTTTCTGCATAACTATGGCTCTCCGCTCACTTACACAAAGACCGGAACATTTTTCAGTCAAATGAAAAAATACATGGCGGCTATCACATCTAGGGGCTTTTTCTATCTGATCATCATTGATTGGCTTTAAACACTTGTTGCAGAACTTCATTATTCACAATATAACCTTACAAACTTTACTTACAAAAACTCCAATAAAAACAAAATACTTGGGTAAAATCAATATGCTACACACACAGTACCGACTTAGCTCTTTAACTTTAAGCAAAATAAGTTTTAGTTTTTGCTATAACATTAAAAAGGGTTGATACTTGATCGTAACAGGATGGATCCCGCAGACCAGTAAGATGCCAAAGTTGTTAGTTTCGACGCGAACATATTAGTTTTGTGCTTTTCATGAGTAATTGCTTTGTATGAGATAAAAGTGCAAGTTATCAGTTACACAATAAGTCACCAAAATCGCAGGCTCGGCGCAACTTAATAACCGCATGTGAAATTGTTCAACTGCATTCCTTTTACCATTTGTTGATAGATTAACTGAAGAATGCTATGATACAGAGGCCTGGGCAAGGCAGGTGCTAATAGCCTTATTCACTTCAGGAACTTGAAAAGTGTAAAAGTATTGAGCAAGACCTAAACAGCTTTCAAGAATTGCGTCCTCAAGTAAAAATTAACATAAAATATTCATCCATAAATTATTGTACTCATTTAGAAAATAACTTAAGTACTAACCCTAATAATTTTTTAAGATTAAATAAAAGTGCACAACACAATACCATGGTACCATAAACTATGACTGATACCAATGGAAATCTTTTAACTAAACCTTAAGTATAGCTAACGCATTTTCAAGATCCTTTCAAGGGTCATATACAATAACTAGACATACACTCAGTACAAAAAATAACCGCAATAGTAACACTGACATAATCAGCATAGCAATGTTTACGGAAGAAAAAGTGTTTCATATTATAAAAAGAATCAAACCTAGTGCGACATGATAATATTTCAGCGTTTATTGTTTCTGCTTGTGCACACGTACTTGCCGAGGCCCAAAAGGATTCTTCCAAAATAATTCCTATACATAAAAAGAATCAATACAAATGAAATGAAGCCTAATAACTATTATTAATCATTTTTCTAAGTGTTTTTAACGAATTCTTCATTGTTTCTTCTATCCTCGCATGAAAAATATAAATGACTTTCGCCAACATGGGTTCATGAAGGTAGGTTAACTATTATGAATTTGGTTACTATCACCAAATTCATTTCCGACGCAATTAATTCAAGCTCCCAGGCAGACGTTATATAAACCGATTTTTCTTAGGCTTTTGACAAACTTGACTAAAGGATTCTCACAAATACTCTGATCAATATTATGCCTTTTTCCCAGGATTAAACAATTTTTTCACATCTTATTTAACTAAACGCATACGGCATGTAGAGTAGTCAGAACTTGGTCAAGATAATTACCACATCTAGTGTGTCCCAAGGATTAATTTTGGGACTACTCATTTAATTTATTTATAAAGAATTATATCTAAATACCTTAAAGTTAAAAGTTTATTATTTGCCGATGATATTAACATATATCCTTAAATAAACAACATATCTGATTGTGTTTTTATTCAAAATAATCTTAGCCTAATAAACAGCTGGTGTCAAGAAGTAACCTGCCTTTTAAGGCCGATTTACATGATGCCAGTAACTGGCGCCAGTCTCACTGGCACGCCAGCGCTGGTGTCGTATAGACACTATTCTGTGCCAGTCCAGTGCTGGCCGACTGCACTGGCGAGAATAGAGGGTTCGCCTATTTTTCATGCCAGTCGATTTCACCTCCATGATCCGCAACACCCGCGCCAGTGCTTAGGCAGTGTCTAAACACGTTGTCGCCAGTCAGTAGCATACTTAGGAAGGCTGTCTTGAAAGTTGAATTATTTAGTTTATTTTTTGTAATTATTTCTGGGTGTTTTTGAAAAAATGGCCCGTAAGTTTAGTGCAGATGAAACTTTAAAGCTTGTTCATTTGTATAGAAAGCATGAATGCCTATGGAATATTCGATGCCAGGAAAATAAAAACAAACAAAACCGAACATCGGCTTTTCAACAAATTCGGACCGAAATTGGTATCGAAGGTATTACGATTGAGGACATAAAAAATAAGATAAAAAGTATTAGAATTACTTACTATTTAGAAGTCGATAAAATCGAGAAATCTACTAGATCTGGCGCTGGGGGAAATGTCTATATACCGAGAGTAACATGGTTTGAGGAATTAAATTCCTTTATCAAAAATATGGCAGTAAGACGCACAACAACGGTAAGAAAAATAATATGTATATTTATAAGTTTAGTTTAATATTATTTACTATTTTTATAATACTCTATGTGACCAAATTGCCACGGAACACTACCGTCGTCCATAAAAAAATTCTTATATTTATCTCTTTTTTCTCTAGCAATATTTGCTGAATGATTACTTCCTTGATTCGAGATACTTTTTAAGGGAGTTATTTCATGCCTCCATAAGTCTGGTATAATATTTCCATCTTGATCTTCCCTATCTATACAAGTTGCAGTGATATAGGAATTTGATTTTTTTCTTAGCCAGTTATATAGTGCACAAGTTGCAAAAATGATTGCATCTACCGTATTCAAGTTAGTCGGTATTGCCTATTCAAAAATACGAAACGTACTGACTAAAATCCCAAAAGCGTTTTCGACTATACGTCTGGCACTTGATAGCCTGTAATTAAATATTTTTTCTTCTGCACTGAGGTTAACGGCTGGATATGGCTTTAATAAATATGTCTTAAGCGGAAATGCTGCAGCTCCAACAATAACTCCATCTTCAGGTAACAGGCCATTTTCTAGTTGCTCGTGAATTGAACAGTTTTTGAAAACACCACCATCAGATGCATTGCCACTTGCGCTAACGTTTATGTATGAAAAACAGTAGTTGTGATCAACAATAGCTAACAATATGATGCTGCTTGTTTTTTTATAGTTAAAAAAATCACTTCGACTATTAGAGGGAGCCCTGATTTCTACATGTTTTCCATCTATTGAGCCAAAACACGTTGGAAAATTCCATTTTGTATTAAAGCCCGCCTCATTGGTTTTTCATTCCTCTTCTGTATTTGGCATCTAAAAAATGAAATAACATGATTAGATATTTTTTCTTTTTGTAACCTATTGAAATTACAGTTTTGTTAATATATTTTGTTCTTTTATTTGCAGGATAACATCGATGAGAAAGTCGGAAATCCTTATACTTCAGAAAATGTCGAAGAAAACCCTATCAACGACATGGAACGTTCAGTTTCACCAAGCTCGGAAAATAGGTATCAGGTTGCTCCGGCAGTAACGTCACCCGCGGAGAATGAATCAAGCGCAGAAAAACGGCCACTTACTACAGCATCCCTAAAATCTAAGCGCAGCAAACTCTCACAAATGTCTTCATTAATTGACGATTTAAAAAATATAGAAGAAACAGAACATGACGTATTTGGAAAGAGTGGATCAGCTTAATTAAGGAAATTATCCGAAGAACAAGCAATCATTGCTCAAGAAAAAATACAGAGCATATTAACTCAATGCAGACTGGCTGATATAAAAGCTAAGAAACCTAATTCCGCATATTTTAATATTCAGCAACCGGTGCAATCAAACATGCCCTCTCAAGCGTATACCAGCGTCCAATATCAGCAGTCGAGCTACCATCCAGCATTATACTGTCCCCCACCAGAAATCAGTCCAACAGGCACTACAGTTCTTCTTCGGCTTCTCACTACAACGATGATTTTTTCCCCAATTTCATATCACAATGATAGCCTGGACGAAAGCACACAAGCCAGTGATATAATAGCGACTGCTTTAAGAAATATGTAACGTAAATTATTCCGAATATATTAAATATACTTTACCTTAATAAATTGTTTTAATGCTCTAAAAATTGCCCAAAACACTTCTGGTATTAACTGTGATATAGCAGATTTGGAAACACAATAGGGTGTTCTGTGAGAGTAAGTAACTCGTCAAAATTTTCGGCTGTAAGTCGTAACGCCAATCTGTAAGCTGTTTTAACAGCAAACCGAACCTCCTGTTATTGATCTCTCACTGATCCATTTTCTCACCCACAGTCGCTTCTTTTTTTTCAATTCTTCATCTAACATATTACTCAATTCATCTTTTAGTAACATAATCACGGTTCTGATTATTCTTTTTTTGAAAAGTTCAATTTTTCTCGAATTCATTTTTAAGAATAACACAGTACAAATTCACAACAGACTTGAACTTACTGACATCGTGTAAACAACTTTAGGTACAACACTTGGCCAGTAAAAAACTGGCTTGCCAGTGAGCCAGTGAGACTGGCGCCAGTTACTGGCATCGTGTAAATCGGCCTTTAATGTTGCCAAATGCACAGTGAAGTCGTTGATTGAATATTTGGGTGAATATATACTTAAATATTTAATCAACGGTGAAGTCTTATAGTTTAATGAACTATAAATTGCAGCTATTCAATACACAAAACACCTATTTCTTGATCAAGGATTTAGGGGTTAAATTTGATACCACTCTATCTTTTGTTCCACTTATTACTGACATAGTGAGCCATAATTATAAAATACTTATCATTTTATTAATATATCTAATTTAAAAACATTGTACTTTTCACTATTTAGAACTATTCTTTAATATGCTTCGTAAGTTTCGCCTTTTCATCAGTGTCATATTTGTCAAATATCGAGAATGAACAACGTAAATTTATAAAATATCTATAGTTTAAGTACAGAGACTGTATCTGGACATAGGTTTACCACACCAATTTTTACTTAATAGATTTTCTAAGCAATCGCTCAATGACCGACGTAAGTCAGCTGATCTGCAGTTTTTCTACAAATTAGTAAACAATTTAATCGATTTGTTAGTTTAAGACTTTCATCTCCCAGGAGCTTTATAATTCTATACAGAACAGGTGGAATAAGTGGGGTAAAGAAATAAATAAATAATAATATTGATTGCCTGGATATTTTATGTTCCCGTTGGGATTTAACGTTTGTAAAAAGAAATTGAAATTCTTTGTTGTGAGATTAAAATGTTTAAATATAAATCTTTTGAATTTTCTTTTTCTTTTTTTTTTTGAAATTTCTTTACCATTAAAACGCTGGTTTGGATATTGGTTAGATTCAGCTAAAAACATCAATATGTTTATCACGTCATAAAAACAATATTAATTTTATGGAATCATGCGGAATTTGAATTTTTTCAAACTTTTCGCCTTCTGATTTTTTTCTGCAAATTTTCATACGAAATGGATGAATTTTCTTGTAAACCAAAAAGCTCTTTCAGAAAGTAGAGTGACGTTTCTTTCTACTAACGTTGTTTGCATAATTTACGAACATCAATTACAATGTTATAACTTTGATAATCATCTTCAGGTAAGTTACATACATATAAAGGATAACTCGAGAACTATAGATCGTAGGCCAATTTAATATTGGCTTTGTAGGTTTTTAAAGTAAAACTTCTTTACACACGCTTGAGTTGGGGAGTAAGCTGGCGTTAAGAAAAGTGTGATCGGGCGAGACAAACGGTAGTTAAGAAGGAGTTGGTGCAGATAGAAAGTTCGTATATTACTGTAGGAGCAAGAGAGCCAGTTCCATTCCTTTCATAGCCAGTGCATGGAATATATATACAGGGTGATTGATGGTTGATGGTACCTTAGACGTTTACGGAGAACGGAAAATATAATTTTTTTGAAAATATGGCATCATGGGTTAAGGCTAGTGATCTAACGATTAAAAATATTTTTAGCGATCCAACGTTGCCCCTTATATAAAAAAGTAGTAACAACTTTGTTATTTTAAATGAAGTATTCTGTATATTATTTAATTTTTTGATCCACGATCGCTTTATGATGTTCTTGTATAAGGTGTTTCTATACCTATTTTTAGTGGTTTTCGAGAAATTAATTATTTTCTTTATTTTTTTGACCAAAACATAGCTCCAAATAAGTTTTTATTTCTACGGTACTGGAACGCGCAGAAAATTGAAATTATACATTAGTCTTCACTATGAAAATATGTTCTACATTATACAGGGTTGGTCAAAATTAGTGATTTTACTGCTAGATACAAGAATTATAAAAAAAAAAATTTAAATAAAAGAGCCTGTTTATTATAACATATTCTAAAAGGAAATTTAGATCCCTTTTTAACGAGGTTTCATTTTCCTATATCTAAGTAGTTCGGTTTCTGAAATAAAAGCAATTTTTTGTAAAAATCGGAATATTTTGACATATTTGCCGTACGCGGCATGAAAGATCATGACCAAACAATGCTATGCTATTGACGTCTGACCAATAATAGTAAGGCACGTGGGTGTTTCTTTAAAATGGTTACCTAAAAATTAATTGAAATGGAAAGAAATAGTTATGCAAATGAAGTTTTGATAAATCTGTTTATTATTTATGGACTATGTGATAAAATTGTAGCAAGAACATGCCGAAAGTTGAACGAAATGTACCCTAATTTACAAAAAATGGATAAAAGAAAATTTATGCGAATACAAAATAACTTTATACAATTTGTTTCGTAACTTAAGAATGATTTAATTAGTTATCCTAAGATTATAAGTAATTTACAATAAATTTTCTAAATGATTGCCATTGACTTCTAAGCACTTCAAAATCCTGCGTTGTACAGTATGTGTTGTCGCTGCTTATATTTCAGAAGGATCTTGTTGACCAATGCAATTGATAAGTCGTTGACGTAGTTCCTGTTTACTGTTTACCAGTGTCTTGTATACCATTTGCTTCAAATTACCCCAAAAGAAAAAATCAAGTGCAGGTGATCTCGCAGGCCAATCAAATTTCTCAAATAACTCTCGTGTCACCTCCTCAGGGAAATGAGCGGGTGCCCCATACAATTATTGGAACCAGCAAGTGCGATAATCTTTAAGCGTTAAATTTTCCAGAAAATCTGCTACTGACCGCAAAATGTAAAGGTATTTATGAGAATTTAATAACCCGTTATTTAAATTCCTTTAAAATCCCATTTCCTTAACCGCATATGGATTTTGATTAGCCCAAAAATGTTTTTTTATTAAAAAAAAATAATAAAAACGTTTCTTTTATTAAAAACACCTTCTCTAGAAAACTTTATTTCATCTGTCCATATTATCTTTAAAAATAATAAACTCATCAGTTATTCTTATGAAACGGTTTATTTATAACAAAATGAATATAAACAATACATTTTCCAATTAATTAAATTTAAGAAAATCAAATTTTGGATTCATCTACATGTCCGCTTCGATTTTTAATAACAGCTTCACAGAGTTTCGGTAGTCTTCTAATTAATTTGTCCAAAGTTTCCTGAGGTATCTTGTGCCACTCTTCTTGGATGATCCTCCACAAGTCTTCTTTTCATAGCGGGGCATGATTTTCGCACTTGTCTATCCAATTCATCCCACAGTAATTCGATAGGATTGAGGTCCGGTGATTGTGGGGGCCATAAACTTTCAGAAGATGTTGCCTTTGTAATTGGCCTAAATATTGCTTGCATAATTTCGACGTGTGCTTAGGGTCATTGTCATGATAAGAAATGAAATGAAATGAATGAATGAAATAAATGAATAATGAAAGATAAAGTTTTCCCCAATTATTCGAGTACCAGAAGGAAGTACATTGTCACTTAAAAGTGTTTTGTAACCCTCTTTTCGAAGAATTCCCTTTATTCTAATTAGATCGCCCACTGCAGATCTTCCAAAACAACCCCACACCATCACCGAACCACCACCGTGCAGTGGCGACGCCAGGGTTTTCTGTTAAGGGGGGCCAGACAGGGCCAGAAAAACTTAGGAGGGGCACTTACCTTTACATTTTGCTGTGGTACTTACCTACGTTTAATTTAACTTACGTTGAAATAGCGTTGTATAAACACAAACACACAAACACAAACATATAAACACAAACTTTATTTACAATTAAAAGATACAAAAAAAGTGAAATGTCCAAACTTTAACTTTTAAACTATAACGTATAGCAATTCGTTATTTAAAGCAGTAAGATTCTTCTGTTATTATTCTTCGCAAACGTATCCACAATATTATTGAGATCAATGTTTTTAATCCGATATTTTTCAATGCTTAAAATAGAAATTGAGGAAAGTCTTTCATTCAGCATTGTAGTCCTTAAATAAGTTTTTACTCTACTTAAACAAGAGAATGATCTCTCTGAAGAAGCAGTTGATGCAGGTATTGTCATAGCTATTTTTGTTAAAACATAGATATTTTCAAAAGCTGGATAATATTCTTCCAACAGTTTCAATAATTCTCTCAGTGTTTTGATTTCCGATTTTTTAGGCATTAATCTCTTTAAAAGGATGCATTCAGCTTTAAATGTTTCTTCGTCCCAATCTGAGCAGATATTGGTATAGGAACCAGAAATTAACAAAAGGTCTGATAGCTTTAAAAAGTTTTCGTGTCCTGGCTGCAATGAACTTAATCCATTAAATAGCTTTTTATTATTTGAAAAGCGAGCTTGAAGTTCAGTTATTATTTTATCCAAAACTGGAAAAAAAACGCCAATCTTTAGACCTTTTTTCGATGTATCCAATTCATTTTCGGCCTCACGCTCTGTAAAAAACATTTTAAAACGAGCAAGTAGTTGTTTTTTACGTTTGGGGATTGCTTCTGACGAATCACTACCGCCAGTTAGCGACCATAATATATTTACTCTTTCCCAAATGGCAGTCCAATATGAGTTTTCAACTCTCATTAATTGTAGTTGCTGAAGGGTCTCTTCTACCAAAATATTTGCTCGGGCATAGTCCATATCTTTTGATTGCAAATAGTCAGATAAGGAAGATATTATATTGAGAACATCTTTAAAACATACTATGTAAGTGATACATGTTTTGGTTAAGGAATGCAATAGTCCTTTGGCCTCTAGCCCTCTGTCACTATTACGAGAAGATACTAAATATAAAGTAACATAGGGAGATTCAAATGTATCTTCAGGCACGCTACACATTTTGTACTGAATGGACCATCTTGTTTGTTGAAGGCGTTTTAGTTCTTTGGGTTGTTTGCCAGGATAAATTCTTTTTTGCACATTTAAAAATTTCGTGTGTATAGATGAATGACTCATGAAAATATATAACTGTTCTGTCATATTAAAAAATTGTGAGAATTCTGGTATACCTTTACAACAATCTACGACTGCTAAGTTTAAGACGTGATTGTAGCAGTGTACGTAAACTGCACTGGAAACTTCTTTTTTAAATAACGCTTGAACACCATTCAGATGGCCACTCATTACACTAGCGCCATCGTATGCTTATCCTACGTAGTTTTTCAACAAAATACCGTTTTTTAATAGGGTATTTCTAATTGTTGCAAATAATGAGGTCGCATCTAACTTTTCACAGTGAATAAATCTCAAAAATATTTCTTTAATTTCTGATTTATAAATGTATCTAATAAGTATTGACATTTGTTCTTTTTTCGATAAATCTTTGGTCTCGTCGGCAAACCACGTGACCACATAACGGCCATGCTGGATCTAGAAATTCCATTCGAAGTGATCATAGATGATCGCCAATCATGGGAGAAAAAAGAAGTACCAAAAGCCGACAATGCATCGCTATGGTACACAGACGGTTCCAAACTAACAGAAGGAGCAGGACTGGGCGTGTCAGGCCCTAACATTAAGATCTCAAAGTCACTGGGCAAATACCCTAACATCTTTCAAGCTGAAGTGCTTGCCATAGACATATGTGCAGAAGAGTGCATCAACCAAGGCCTCCAAAGAAAACACATATTTATACTATCAGACAGCCAAGCTGCTCTAAAGGCCCTGAAAGCTTTTAAATGTAATTCAAAGCTAGTTTGGGAGTGCAAACAAACCCTAAAGCGCCTTACAACAAAGAATCAAGTAACACTAATGTGGCTACCTGACCACCGGGGTATAGAGGGGAACGAAGAAGCCGATCGCCTTGCAAAAAAAGGGGCTCAAACACCATACTATGGTCCAGAGCCATACTGTGGTTTAATGAAGACCCACATCACCGAAGACCTAAACAGGTGGGAAAAAGAACAATTGCTGTCGCACTGGAGAAGAGCACCAGGACTAAGACAGGCAAAAAAGTTTATAACCACTTCTAGAAAAAGAGCTGAACAGCTCCTAGACATGAACAGATCAGACATCAGAACAGCAGTCGGACTCCTAACCGGTCATTGCCCAGTGAAATATCACCTAAAGGCAATAGGTATAACAGAGGACGACCAATGAAGATTCTGCAGCAATGCCACAGAAACAGCAGAACACCTGCTGTGTGAATGCCCGACCCAACTCTGCAAGAGGCTCGAGTACCTGGAAGGGGTACAACCAACACCTCAAGAAGTGGGACAACAACCTCCCAAAAATATAGCTTTGTACGGCAGAAGTCTAAGACTTTTTGAGACAAACTAAGACAAGTAGAGCTATGCACAAAATATCTCACAGGTAGCAGTGCTGAGCGGCAGATCAGCCGAAATGACTCTCTTCTCAATCTACAATCTACAATCTTGGTCTCGTCGGCTAAGACTGAATAAAATTTAGCTTCGCTAATTTCATCTCTTGCAGATTGCAGAACTTCATTGGAAAGTATTTGCAGTAACTAATTTTGTATACTAGAATGAAGGTATTTTGCATTACCTGCAGCACTTGAGACTTTTTTTTTAAACACAGGGTCGTGTTTGGGCCAAACTCCGTTAATTCCAAAAAGTTTGCTTTATTTGCACTCTCAGTGGATTCATTGTGGCCCCTTTGTCCAATTTCTAACTTACAAGTTAATAGAAGAATTTCGGCTAGGGTTTTAATGTAATACCGATTTTCTTCCATAAGTTCTTTATTTTTATTTTCAATTAAATTTTCTACACCACCGACGAAAGATGATCTTTTAAATTCATTATATTTTAGCAAACATTCTTTATGTGCCAATGAGTTGCTGTGTGCAGTAAATCCGCTATTAGTTTCCATAGCCTTTTTCCACCTATTATACCCAGTAATAAATTATTTTTCCTTCACATCTGATTTGCAGAAGAATCTGCAGTAGAAACAAAAAGCTTTGTTTTCTATAACAGAATATTCCAGCCAAGGAAATGATTTAAACCAATTTTTGTTAAAAGCTCTTAAACGATCTCCTATTTTTGTTCCTGGGTATTCTCGTAAAATTGGTTGTGAGGATTTTTTATAAGGACTTTTTGACAAATCTAGGGGGAAAGAAAATTGTCTCCAATTATTTTCTTCTCGTTCCACATTACAACTTGACGTTGGGGCCTCATTGATATCTTTATTCGATCTATCCACGCTTTCTGGACCATTTTCATCTGGTTCAAGTTTCTCTCTTTCAATCTGCTCATTATTTTCGGTTTTTCTTTTTTTTGCCTAACTCAGCTACTTCACCATTTTCATTTTTTCTTTTATTGGGTTCTGGTGATGGTGATTTGCTTCTTATTGAAAAGTAATCTTTTATTGAACCCTTACTGGCCATTTTGGTTTCTAAAAATAATACAGTTTTGTATGCATTTTTAGTTAAATAAAAAAACTCACCTGTAGTTTAAAAATAAAACTGAATCAGGTGTTATACTATTAATTCTCAGAAAAAATATGGAAAACGAAATGCTAAAAAAAGCACACAAAAATTGTTTACTTGTTGTGGTATTAACGTACGTAACCAGTTAGTAATAGCTGATGACTAAAACCTAAAACACACAAAAAACGTTTCTGTGAAGCGGCCGAAGCGCAAAGTGCACGTGTGCTTCAAGCCCGTTTCGAGTGATCGCCAAGACGCCAATCGCCATTGTTGTGCCAGTCCGGTGATTCCCCTAAAAATGCTTAGTAGACAATGTTATTTTCGCAAGACTATGACAATTGACTATGTGATCGAGATTCGCAAACGCTGACTTTGTATCACGGACGTCTGCATTTTTAAATTTCTCAAACAACGCTACATGTTCTTTAACGCGTGTAGAAATTTTTCTTCCAGATTGGCCAATATATACAGCGTCACAATCCCCACATTTCAAAGAGTAAACCCCTGATTTCGAAAAGACATTTGCCTTGTCTATCACGCTCACTAACTGTTTTTTTAAATTATTCGTGGTTTTGAAAGCGATTTTGATATTAGAAGTCTTACAAAATTTAGCTAATTTTAATGAAATTGAGCCGAAAAAGGACAAAGATCTAAAAGACTTTTTGTCGTCTTTCTCATGAAGACGATTGTAAGTCAACCTGTATTTATTTAAGAACTTAAAGTATAATTTGTTAATTAAGTACAGTGGGAATCCATTATTAAAAGCAATATGTTTTATAATATTAAGCTCTTTAGCAAACGCTTCCTTTGACAGGGCGATGTTAAAAAGTCTGTAAAAGAAAGAATTGAAGGAGGCAAATTTGTATGGATAGGGAGAAATAGACGCGTATTGAGTGACATTATTAGTAGTTGTGGGTTTACGATATATTTCAAATATTAGTTTATTATTGAGTCTTTCTATAAGGAGGTCTAGGAATGGCAGTTTACCATTTTGTTCTTCCTCAATGGTAAAAGAAATCTTTGGGTGCAAAGAATTCACAAAACGAAGAAAATTTGTCAAATCTTCTTTCTGGCCATTCCAGACAATGAAAATATCGTCAACGTACCTCTTATATTCAATGAGAAACTCCCCAAACCTACCCTTAACAATCCTTTCTTCTAGGTTGCTCATAAAAATTTCACTTAACAGTGGGGAAAGGCATAAACCCATAGCCAATCCCGAGACTTGTTTGAAAATTTTATTATTGAATTGAAAGAAATTTTGATTCACAACAAGGCTGAGCAAGTCCAAGAGGTTATCAACTATAACTCGACTTAGGGAAGATTTTAATAATAGAGTTCTTACCAGATCTATACATTCTGTAGGGGGAATGCCAGGATTTTTTAGAAAAAGATTTTTTACATCCAAAGAAATAAGTATAGATCCGTCAGGTATGTAAAGATTTTTCAGACTATTTGACAAATCCACTGAATTTTTAGTTGAATAAACACTCCTAAACTTAGTCACCTCCCTCAAAACGGTGTTTAACCAAGCTGATAAATGGTAGCAGGGGGAATTGATAAAAGAAACCATTGGTCTTATGGGAACATTGTTTTTGTGAATTTTCGGAAGACCGTAGAGAATTGGAGTTCTGGGATTCATAGGATACAGCTTTCCTTTCTTAGTGTTAAAGAACTCAAGAGTTAAACTGCACTTGTCCAGCATTTGCTTAACTTTAGTAAAATACGAGTTGGTGGGGTCTCTATTGACTGTAACAAAGTCCTCTGAATCCAAGAAATGCAACACTTTCTGAATGTAATCATTCCTCTTTAGAATAACCAAACAATTACCCTTATCTGCTTTTGATAATATTAAATCGTTACTTTTGATTTTATTTTTTAAAGAAGTTAAATGTTTTTTGTTAAAATTAGTATAATTAAGATTATCTGAGCCAAAACTAGAATTTAAGAAATTTATTATTTTAGCACGTACAATGTTCTTATTTTTTATATCAGTCGTTTGCAAAACACTCTCCGCCTCCACAGCTAAAGTTAAAAAGCCACTAACGTTGGCAAAACAGTAAATAAACATACATTTAAAGTTAGGATGACTATACAGTTATTTAGAACCAAAAAATCATAAATAAAAAATTGCAAAATAATATTACACCTATTGGGAATCGAACCCGCGACGTGATAGACAAGGCAAATGTCTTTTCAAAATCAGGGGTTTACTCTTTGAAATGTGGGGATTATGACGCTGTATATATTGGCCAATCTGGAAGAAAAATTTCTACACGCGTTAAAGAACATGTAGTGTTGTTTGAGAAATTTAAAAATACAGACGTCCGTGATACAAAGTCAGCGTTTGCGAATCACCTGTTTACACACATCACTTTTCTCCAGAGGTCGGAGCTGAAATACTTCATGAATGCCCTAAAGGGAAAAAGCTTGACCTTCTGGAGAGGATGGAAATTACTAAAGCCAAGAAGAGTCCTGTTCTTGTCTGCGTTAACGACGTATTTAATTTTGAACCCAACCTTATTTTTAATAATCTTATTTAATCAATTTTATATTTACATAATCTCTTCCAACTGAAATAAGTTTAATATTGTGTTAAAATGCCTTGACTTAACAACACATGTTTTGAACTTCTTCTCAGTGTGCCGGTAGCCCATAGGTTATAGTCTCTGGCTTGTAAGCTTGTTGTCGCGGGTTCGATTCCCAATAGGTATGATATTATTTTGCAATTTTTTATTTTTTATTTTTTGGTTCTAAATAACTGTATAGTCATCCTAACCTTAAATGTATGTTTATTTACTGTTTTGCCAACGTTAGTGGCTATTTAAGGTTTTAGTCTTTTTAATGTCCTCTTTTTTCTTTCAATACTAATTATTATTGTTTTAGGCCTGATGATGCTCTGAATAGAGCGAAACACGTGTAGCTTTAAGTAAATGTTGTGAGACCGTGACTTTGTGTTTTTCATTGTTTTTCGTCTGTTGTATACGTCGGTCTCTTTGTGAAAAATGGATGAGATTTTCTTATTAGTCTATTGCATTTGCTTATAATTATAATATTTAAATCCTTCTTTGAACTTGTTGCCTTTGGCCTTCCCGATCGAGGTTTGTTGCTAATAGTCCCTTCTCTGGTGAATTTCCTAACATTATAATCGACAGTCCGCCTTGGAATTCCCAAATCCGTCGAAATTTGACGCTTAGTTTTTCCAGCCTTATGAAGTCCAATGATAATACCTTTTGTTTCTACCGATAACTCGTTTGTTTTAGCCATTTTAAAGAATGTTGAAAAACCAGCAAAGAAACGGTGACAATCGTCAATAAGCAAGGGAATTTATTTACCAATGTTACACAAAATCAATTCTTGAAGACTAAACACCTTTAAATGTTTTAAGTTTTATCGGAAATGAGCTGTAAACAGATTAGTTTTTTAGAAAAAGTGCATATTTTCACTACATTATTTGTTATTTGCAAGACAATTTTTAAATACTTAGTGTTTTTCAATAAACCAGAGTTGATAGGTATGCTCTTTAAGCATACATGCAATTTACAAAAGAGATACAATCTAAATATAGGTATAAAAATAAGATTTTTG
This sequence comes from Anthonomus grandis grandis, assembly GCF_022605725.1. NCBI lineage: Eukaryota > Metazoa > Arthropoda > Insecta > Coleoptera > Curculionidae > Anthonomus > Anthonomus grandis. The sequence continues at coordinate 6,232 of NW_026088539.1, read as the reverse complement.
TATCTAGTTTAAAATATTAAAAAGAATACAAGGTGGACAAATACTTTTAAGCGGTAGTATATAAAAACAATCATAAAGTGATAGCGAATCGAAAACAAAACAATATACAGGGTATTCCTTTTAAAATAACAAAGTTGCTACTATTTTTTGGTATAAGCGGCAACGCTGTATCGCTAAAAGTACTTTTAATCGTTAGATCCTCAGCTAAAACCCATGATACCAAATTTTCAAAAAAATTCCTTTTCCGTTCTCCGTAAACGTCTAAAGTACCATCAATCATCAATCACTCTGTATATATATCTCATTCATCACACTGTAGGAGCAAGAGAGAGCAGTGCGCGCGGACATTTTTCTTTCTCTCGTACTCTCAGTCAGTAGTCAGTGTATGAAATAAAGAACTTTTATGTGGTGTGATCTTAAGCGCATGAATTTTTTTTTGTCTTAATATGTTTTAATTTCCGCTGACAGTAAAATGTGAATTATAGAAAATTGAATCTTATAAATATTTTGTAACCACAATATGAGCCAAAATATGAAAACTTAGAGACTTTTTTGAGAATTCAAGTAACCCGACTGTACTAATTTCCATTAAAAATAAATTACTAAATACAATTGAAATGGGTATTAATCTTAGATTAAATTAAAAATAGAAGCTGTTGTAATTAATTTTAGGTCCTTAATTATTCTTTAATCTGGGCTTAACAAGTTTGCTATTATCTTTATTTGTCTCTAATTTACCATAAACGGCCACTTTTTGCCCGTTTTATTGTCACCTCATCCGCATTTGGGCGAGACAAAAATAAAAAAAGAAACAAAATGAAAAAAACCATTGTAGCAAGGGGGCATTTTAATTAAGTCTTCCCTTTTAAATAATTTAAATTGTTCAAGACGGGGTTCTTGGTAAAACTTCTCCGGAACATCGGGATCTGCTTGTGAAAATTTAATTTGGCCCGACTAAGACGACGACGACGACGACGGACGTTGATCTGGAAATATTTTGTTATGACTTTTCAATTATTTTTCTCGGTATTTTATTTTAAAAAGGACACCGAAACTTACAAATTTAATAAAATTACGTTTTTTATTAAGATCTCACCGGAAAGTGAATTTCCAGAAGTTAGTTATTTGTTAAATTAGGTTTTAAATTGCGTCTAAAATATAAATAAGGAAAAAAAAATTTAATTTCGAAGATATTAAAAAAGATGGAAATATCCTAAAAAGCATTTTTAATTATGTTATAACCATTTAAGGTAAGATTGTAAGCTTTTGCAAGCGGTCGTGACCCTTAAGGAGGTTTTATTACCGCCTAAATTAAAAAATAAATTTTAAAAAATTTTCTTTTTTGATATTCCTGCAATGAATAGACAATTATTGAACCACAAACAAAAGAAATTGGGACAGTGATTTTTATTCTCAGGTATTTAGGCGACGTCAATGAGGATTTGCAAAGTATTTGTTCGAATCTAATATTCAACAATAATTATTTTTATCTAGCTTAAATAAACAGTCTTTATGGCGGCATCGGGATCTCAAAATATAACCATAACAAATGTATGGGTTCGGGGACTTTTATCGATATACCGCAGCATAAGCACTTCTTGTGGTTATGTGGTTTTTCGTTCGTATTTAGTCTGTAAGCTTATAAGGTTGAAATAACATCTTAATTTCTTTGTAACAGTTCTTATAATATTCAGTTAATAAATCATTATCCAATATATTCATTTGTGCCTTTTATTATCTTCTAACTCGAAGAGGTTATGGGCCCAGGTACGTCGCGTTAGCTCACCTGTATAAAGATAATAAAAAGTGTACAATCGCGAGTAGTATTCGTGTTTTGTGGAAAGCCGGAAAGTGCAAAGTATAACGGCGAAAAATTAAATGGTCAGAACTATCAGTCAAACAAGTAAAACAAAACAAGTAAAAATTTTGCTTATCAATGCTGACTTATGGGTAGTAGTTTTGAGTGTATTACCAGCAGAAGAAAGTCGAGACACTACCTGGAAAAAACAAAATGATAAGGCTTTGTCAACTATAGCCTTACTTGTCGACGTTAGTCAATTAGTGCATATCAGAAATAAAGAATATGCATGTGATGCATGGGAAGCACTAAAGGAATATCACCAGAAGTCAACTTTATTTAGCATGGTTTTCCTACTGAAACGAATTTGTAGGTTGTCGCTGGAGGAGAATGGTGATATGGAAGCACATATCAGTTTATTCATAGAGTAAGGACAGGTTCACAGCAGGAATTTTGCTGGGAAGTCTTTCAGACTCGTACAGTTTTTTAATTACAGCGCTGGAAAGTAAGTCGTCGAATGAGTTTACACTGGAATTCGTAAAAAGTAAATTAATCGATGAGTACAGGAGGCGTCAGGGAGCCTCAGAAGGAAACCAGGATGAGTCAGTTATGAATCAGTGTATAAGGGTAGCAGAAATAATGGTACTGCAAGCACAGAAGCAAAGCAGTGTTATTTTTGTAACAGGAAAGGCCATTTTAAACGAGATTGTTTTAGGTACAAAGCGTTTAAAAAGCAAAAGGCCAATAAGGTCACTGAAAGTAATACTGATGATGGATGTTTTATGGTCAATTGTAGCTCAAATGACGAAAAAAGGAATTCTGCTTTGTGGTATGTGGACTCGGGAGCTTCGAGCCACATGGTTAACTATAAACGATTTTATACCCAATTTGACGGTAGCAGAAAGGGCGTTGTGAGGTTAGCGGAGAAAGGGCAGCACTCCGAGGTTCAGGGTATAGGAACAGGACTCATTAAGTGTGCGACTGGTGCGGGAGTGGAAAATTTAAAAGTCGATAATGTTTTATATGTGCCGTAATTATATTCGAATTTACTATCTGTGAAAAAGCTAACAAGTGCGGGATATGATGTGCAGTTCGATAAAAATTAGTGCAAAATCGCTTTACGCGGAAAAGTGATCGCGATGCCATCACCCGACTTATACAAGTTTTCGACTGTGGACCATGCACTGAGTGTTTTTGAGCATTCCAGTGATTGTCAGCATACATGGCATCGACGGTTTGGACACAGGGACATGGATGCATTTAAACACTTAATGGAAAGGAAAATGGCAGTCGGAATTAATATTAAGGATTGTAGGATTAGGGAAACTTGTGACTGCTGTGGAAAAGGTAAAATTATTCGTAAGAGTTTCCCGAAATTTTTTCAAAGCAATACATTTAATATTCTTGACTTAATACATACAGATGTTTGCGGTCCCATGAATACTGTTACTCCAGGGAATAAACGATATATTTTAACACTAATTGACGATTTTTCAAGGTATACAACTATATATTTATTAAATCATAAAAATAAAACTGTAAAATGTATAAAAGAGTTTACAAAATTTACGAGTAATCAGTTTCGGGCAGGGTTCCGAAAGTAATTAGGTCAGACAGGGGTGGCGACTACGTTAATAATAATTTAAGGGAATTTTTAAAGGGTAAAGGTATAAAAATTCAATATACAGCAGGGTACTCTCCAGAACAAAATGGGGTTACAGAGAGAAAAAACAGGTCGCTAGTCGAGATGGCTAGGTGCATGCTAGTCGATACGGATTTACCAAAGAAATATTAGGGGAAAGCAATAGTGACAGCCAACTCTTTGCAAAATCGCCTACCTACGAAGTCAAAAGAAAAAACACCGTTTAAGTTATGGCATGAAGTAAAACCAGATGTGTCGACTTTGCAAATATTTGGATCTAAAGTGTATAGTCACATCCCAAAGGAAAGATATAAAAATAAATTTAATCAAAAAGCTGAGTTATTAATATTTGTAGGTTATTCTCAGGAATCTAAAGCATATAGGTTGTTAATAGTAGATACAGGGCGTATTACAATTAGCCGTAGTGTAGTGTTTTCTGATAGAAAAATATGCGTCGAGAAAAAGAAAGAGAAAAGTGGAGAAGTATCCATCGAGTTTATGATGGAACAGGAGGACACAGAAACAGTAGAAGAAAAAGAGGTAGCAGATTTTGAAAACACAGAAGATATAGAAAATTCTACGGAGACATCTGATACGTATGACAGTTTAAGTTCAGAATAATCCCATGACAGTGATTCAAGCTATTAATTAGATGAAGATACGGATAAAGAGAATTTAGGTGACCGTAAATCCAGCAGAGTAAATAAAGGTGTTCCACCTGAGCGCTACATAGCAAAGTTAACAGAACTCCAAGAAGTAGAACCTAAAACCTTTAAAGAAGCGCTTAAAAGCAGTGATAGTGAAAAATGGAGGCAAGCTATGGAAGAAGAGATCACGTCATTAAAAAATAATAAAACTTGGGATTTAATACAAGCACCGAAGGGAAAGAATATAGTGTCATGTAAATGGGTATACAAGTTAAAAACCGGTGAGGATCAGAACTCGAAGAAATACAAGGCCTTGCTACCAAGGGGTTTTAGCCAAAAATTCGGCGTAGATTACGATGAAGTATTTGCTCCAGTTGTACGGCAGGCTACTCTTCGAATTTTATTAACGAAGTCATGGAGTCAAAATTTCATAGTAAATCATCTTGACGCAAAAACAGCATTTTTAAATGCAGAACTAACAGAAGATATTTTTATGGAACAGCCAGAGGGATTTAAAGAAGAAGATAAAAACTTTGTTTGCAAGTTAAATAAAAGTTTATATGGTCTAAAACAATCTGCTAGGACTTGAACCAGAAACTTGATGAAGTTTTGACAAAAGAAAAATTTTGTAAGAGCAATATTGATTCATGTTTATACATCAAGGAATTAAATAATGAAAGGGTTTACTAAATAATATACGTGGATGATATTTTAATAGCAGCAAAATATACTCGAGTAATTGATGCGTTTGAAGAAAAACTTAAATTGTAATTTTGAAATAACGAGTTTAGGATTGCTGAAAATTTATTTAGGCATGCAGATTAAAAGAAACGAGCAAGGAATATTTAGTTTAAATCAGGCCAGTTATATAGATAAATTGCTGGATAAGTTTATGATAAAGAAGCCAAAGAATCTCATATACCGTTGGATGTTGGATATTATAAGCTTAGCAGAGAAAAGCCTAAGAAGAACAGTGAAATATACCAACAACTAATTGGTGGTTTATTATATGTTGCAGTAAATACTAGACCGGATATATTGGCCAGTGCCACCATATTAAGCCAACAAAATATAAATCCAAAAGAAATAGACTGGAATGAAGCAAAAAGAGTATTAAGATATTTAAAGAAAAGTAAATATAATAAGCTTGTTCTAGGACAACAAGGAACAGATAGTACATAATACGGCTACGCAGACGCTGACTGGGCAGAAGACAAAAAAGATAGAAAATCAAATAGCCGGTATATATTTATGCTACGTGGTTCAACTATTAATTGGGGATGCAGAAAACAGAATTGCGTATCTCTATCATCAACCAAAGTAGAGTACATAGCATTGGCTGAAGGATGTCAGGAAGAAATTTGGTTGAAAGGAGTAATAAAGATATTTGTGAATATAGAGCCAAAAGTTGTTATATATGAAGATAATCAAAGCTGTTTAAAACTTTTATCAAATCACAAATTTAGCAATCGGACGAAACACATTGATACAAAGTACCATTTTGTGAAGGAATTATATGAGAATTACGTTGTTACTTTCAGGTATTGTCCAACTGAAAACATGATAGCTGACATGTTGACTAAGCCTCTGAGTAGGGTTAAGTTAGAGTACTTAAGTAATAGAGGGGGTCTGTTTGACTAATTGAAAAATAATTTTAGTTGCAAGGGGATGTTCGAATCAAATATTCAACAATAATTATTTTTATCTAGCTTAAATAAACAGTCTTTATGGCGGCATCGGGATCTCAAAATTTAACCATTAAGAACAAATTTATGGGTTCGGGGACTTTTATCGAGATACCGCAGCATAAGCACTTCTTTTATAGTTGGATAACACTATATGGATTATGTGATTTTTCGTTCGTATTTAGTCTGTAAGTTTATTTTGAAATAACATCTTAATTTCTTTGTAACAGTTCTTATAATATTCGGTTAATAAATCATTATACAATATATTCATTTGTGCCTTTTATTATCTTCTAACTCGAACAGTATTATGTTCCTGGGAGTTCATATCGACCCTACTCTTGAATGGGTTTGCCATATTAATAAAGTTTCAGGTAGATTAAGAAGCACATTATTTGCCCTCCATACTCTCTCAGAGTGCCTATCACTTAATGCCCTAAAAACACTCTCACGAGATGTG
>NW_026088538.1:55000-56586 GCF_022605725.1 Anthonomus grandis grandis | reverse complement strand
ACACATCTCGTGAGAGTCGGCTTCTATAAGTACTAGCTTTAAAAATCTAACGGTTTTGTCTTAGTTTCGACGTTCTGAATCCAACGAGACTATTCCCAAAGTCGTAGCTCTTTTACTAACCGAGATACAAACTTTTGGTTTCCATATATTTGCACCAAAAACCCAAAGTTTGGAAGTCTGTATCTCGGCTTCTATAAGTACTAGCTTTAAAAATCCAACGGTTTTGTCTTAGCTTCATTGCTCTGAATCCAACGAGACTATTCTTAAAGTCGTAGCTCTTTTACTAACCGAGATACAAATTTTTGGTTTCCATATATGTGCACCAAAAACCCAAAGTTTGGAAGTCTATATCTCGGCTTCTATAAGTACTAGCTTTGAAAATCTAACGGCTTTGTCTTAGTTTCGACGTTCTGAATCCAACGAGACTATTCCCAAAGTCGTAGCTCTTTTACTAACCGAGATACAAACTTTTGGTTTCCATATATGTGCACCAAAATCAAAAGTTTGGAAGTCTATATCTCGGCTTCTATAAGTACTAGCTTTAAAAATCCAACGGTTTTGTCTTAGTTTCGACGTTCTAAATCCAACGAGACTATTCTGAAAGTCGTAGCTCTTTTACTAACCGAGATACAAACTTTTGGTTTCCATATATGTGCACCAAAAACCAAAAGTTTGGAAGTCTATATCTCGGCTTCTATAAATACTAGCTTTAAAAATCCAACGGTTTTGTCTTAGTTTCGACGTTCTGAATCCAACGAGACTATTCCCAAAGTCGTAGCTCTTTTACTAACCGAGATACAAACTTTTGGTTTCCATATATGTGCACCAAAAACCAAAAGTTTGGAAGTCTATATCTCGGCTTCTATAAGTACTAGCTTTAAAAATCCAACAATTTTGTCTTAGTTTCGACGTTCTGAATCCAACGAGACTATTCCCAAAGTCGTAGCTTTTTTACTAACCGAGATACAAACTTTTGGTTTCCATATATGTGCACCAAAAACCAAAAGTTTGGAAGTCTATATCTCGGCTTCTATAAGTACTAGCTTTAAAAATCCAACGGTTTTGTCTTAGTTTCGCCGTTCTGAATCCAACGAGACTATTCCCAAAGTCGTAGCTCTTTTACTAACCGAGATACAAACTTTTGGTTTCCATATATGTGCACCAAAAACCAAAAGTTTGGAAGTCTATATCTCGGCTTCTATAAGTACTAGCTTTAAAAATCCAACGGTTTTGTCTTAGTTTCGACGTTCTGAATCCAACGAGACTATTCCCAAAGTCGTAGCTCTTTTACTAACCGAGATACAAACTTTTGGTTTCCATATATGTGCACCAAAAACCAAAAGTTTGGAAGTCTATATCTCGGCTTCTATAAGTACTAGCTTTAAAAATCCAACGGTTTTGTCTTAGTTTCGACGTTCTGAATCCAACGAGACTATTCCCAAAGTCGTAACTCTTTTACTAACCGAGATACAAACTTTTGGTTTCCATATATGTGCACCAAAAACCAAAAGTTTGGAAGTCTATATCTCGGCTTCTATAAGTACTAGCTTTAAAAATCCAACGATTTTGTCTTAGTTTCGACGTTC
>NW_026088538.1:42500-50000 GCF_022605725.1 Anthonomus grandis grandis | reverse complement strand
CAAAAACCCAAAGTTTGGAAGTCTGTATCTCGGCTTCTATAAGTACTAGCTTTAAAAATCTAACGGTTTTGTCTTAGTTTCGACGTTCTGAATCCAACGAGACTATTCCCAAAGTCGTAGCTCTTTTACTAACCGAGATACAAACTTTTGGTTTCCATATATTTGCACCAAAAACCCAAAGTTTGGAAGTCTGTATCTCGGCTTCTATAAGTACTAGCTTTAAAAATCCAACGGTTTTGTCTTAGCTTCATTGCTCTAAATCCAACGAGACTATTCTTAAAGTCGTAGCTCTTTTACTAACCGAGATACAAATTTTTGGTTTCCATATATGTGCACCAAAAACCCAAAGTTTGGAAGTCTATATCTCGGCTTCTATAAGTACTAGCTTTGAAAATCTAACGGCTTTGTCTTAGTTTCGACGTTCTGAATCCAACGAGACTATTCCCAAAGTCGTAGCTCTTTTACTAACCGAGATACAAACTTTTGGTTTCCATATATGTGCACCAAAATCAAAAGTTTGGAAGTCTATATCTCGGCTTCTATAAGTACTAGCTTTAAAAATCCAACGGTTTTGTCTTAGTTTCGACGTTCTAAATCCAACGAGACTATTCTGAAAGTCGTAGCTCTTTTACTAACCGAGATACAAACTTTTGGTTTCCATATATGTGCACCAAAAACCAAAAGTTTGGAAGTCTATATCTCGGCTTCTATAAATACTAGCTTTAAAAATCCAACGGTTTTGTCTTAGTTTCGACGTTCTGAATCCAACGAGACTATTCCCAAAGTCGTAGCTCTTTTACTAACCGAGATACAAACTTTTGGTTTCCATATATGTGCACCAAAAACCAAAAGTTTGGAAGTCTATATCTCGGCTTCTATAAGTACTAGCTTTAAAAATCCAACAATTTTGTCTTAGTTTCGACGTTCTGAATCCAACGAGACTATTCCCAAAGTCGTAGCTTTTTTACTAACCGAGATACAAACTTTTGGTTTCCATATATGTGCACCAAAAACCAAAAGTTTGGAAGTCTATATCTCGGCTTCTATAAGTACTAGCTTTAAAAATCCAACGGTTTTGTCTTAGTTTCGCCGTTCTGAATCCAACGAGACTATTCCCAAAGTCGTAGCTCTTTTACTAACCGAGATACAAACTTTTGGTTTCCATATATGTGCACCAAAAACCAAAAGTTTGGAAGTCTATATCTCGGCTTCTATAAGTACTAGCTTTAAAAATCCAACGGTTTTGTCTTAGTTTCGACGTTCTGAATCCAACGAGACTATTGCCAAAGTCGTAGCTCTTTTACTAACCGAGATACAAACTTTTGGTTTCCATATATGTGCACCAAAAACCAAAAGTTTGGAAGTCTATATCTCGGCTTCTATAAGTACTAGCTTTAAAAATCCAACGGTTTTGTCTTAGTTTCGACGTTCTGAATCCAACGAGACTATTCCCAAAGTCGTAACTCTTTTACTAACCGAGATACAAACTTTTGGTTTCCATATATGTGCACCAAAAACCAAAAGTTTGGAAGTCTATATCTCGGCTTCTATAAGTACTAGCTTTAAAAATCCAACGATTTTGTCTTAGTTTCGACGTTCTGAATCCAACGAGACTATTCCCAAAGTCGTAGCTCTTTTACTAACCGAGATACAAACTTTTGGTATCCATATATTTGCACCAAAAACCCAAAGTTTGGAAGTCTGTATCTCGGCTTCTATAAGTACTAGCTTTAAAAATCCAACGGTTTTGTCTTAGTTTCATTGCTCTGAATTCAACGAGACTATTCCCAAAGTCGTAGCTCTCTGACTAACCGAGATACAAACTTTTGGTTTCCATATATGTGCACCAAAAACCAAAAGTTTGGAAGTCTATATCTCGGCTTCTATAAGTACTAGCTTTAAAAATCCAACGGTTTTGTCTTAGTTTCGACGTTCTGAATCCAACGAGACTATTCCCAAAGTCGTAGCTTTTTTACTAACCGAGATACAAACTTTTGGTTTCCATATATGTGCACCAAAAACCAAAAGTTTGGAAGTCTATATCTCGGCTTCTATAAGTACTAGCTTCAAAAATCCAACGGTTTTGTCTTAGTTTCGACGTTCTGAATCCAACGAGACTATTCCCAAAGTCGTAGCTCTTTTACTAACCGAGATACAAACTTTTGGTTTCCATATATGTGCACCAAAAACCAAAAGTTTGGAAGTCTATATCTCGGCTTCTATAAGTACTAGCTTTAAAAATTTAACGGTTTTGTCTTAGTTTCGACGTTCTGAATCCAACGAGACTATTCCCAAAGTCGTAACTCTTTTACTAACCGAGATACAAACTTTTGGTTTCCATATATGTGCACCAAAAACCAAAAGTTTGGAAGTCTATATCTCGGCTTCTATAAGTACTAGCTTTAAAAATCCAACGGTTTTGTCTTAGTTTCGACGTTTTAAATCCAACGAGACTATTCCCAAAGTCGTAGCTCTTTTACTAATTGAGATACAAACTTTTGGTATCCATATATGTGCACCAAAAACCAAAAGTTTGGAAGTCTATATCTCGGCTTCTATAAGTACTAGCTTTAAAAATCCAACGGTTTTGTCTTAGTTTCGACGTTCTGAATACAACGAGACTATTCCCAAAGTCGTAGCTCTTTTACTAACCGAGATACAAACTTTTGGTTTCCATATATGTGCACCAAAAACCAAAAGTTTGGAAGTCTATATCTCGGCTTCTATAAGTACTAGCTTTAAAAATCCAACGGTTTTGTCTTAGTTTCGACGTTCTGAATCCAACGAGACTATTCCCAAAGTCGTAGCTCTTTTACTAACCGAGATACAAACTTTTGGTTTCCATATATGTGCACCAAAAACCAAAAGTTTGGAAGTCTATATCTCGGCTTCTATAAGTACTAGCTTCAAAAATCCAACGGTTTTGTTTTAGTTTCGACGTTCTGAATCCAACGAGACTATTCCCAAAGTCGTAGTTCTTTTACTAACCGAGATACAAACTTTTGGTTTCCATATATGTGCACCAAGAACCAAAAGTTTGGAAGTCTATATCTCGGCTTCTATAAGTACTAGCTTTAAAAATCCAACAATTTTGTCTTAGTTTTGACGTTCTGAATCCAACGAGACTATTCCCAAAGTCGTAGCTCTTTTACTAACCGAGATACAAACTTTTGGTTTCCATATATGTGCACCAAAAACCAAAAGTTTGGAAGTCTATATCTCGGCTTCTATAAGTACTAGCTTTAAAAATCCAACGGTTTTGTCTTAGTTTTGACGTTCTGAATCCAACGAGGCTATTCCCAAAGTCGTAGCTCTTTTACTAACCGAGATACAAACTTTTGGTTTCCATATATGTGCACCAAAAACCAAAAGTTTGGAAGTCTATATCTCGGCTTCTATAAGTACTAGCTTTAAAAATCCAACGGTTTTGTCTTAGTTTTGACGTTCTGAATCCAACGAGACTATTCCCAAAGTCGTAGCTCTTTTACTAACCGAGATACAAACTTTTGGTTTCCATATATGTGCACCAAAAACCAAAAGTTTGGAAGTCTATATCTCGGCTTCTATAAGTACTAGCTTTAAAAATCCAACGGTTTTGTCTTAGTTTCGACGTTCTGAATCCAACGAGACTATTCCCAAAGTCGTAGCTCTTTTACTAACCGAGATACAAACTTTTGGTTTCCATATATGTGCACCAAAAACCAAAAGTTTGGAAGTCTATATCTCGGCTTCTATAAGTACTAGCTTTAAAAATCCAACGGTTTTGTCTTAGTTTCGACGTTCTGAATTTAACGAGACTATTCTTAAAGTCGTAGCTCTTTTACTAACCGAGATACAAATTTTTGGTTTCTATATATGTGCACCAAAAACCAAAAGTTTGGAAGTCTATATCTCGGCTTCTATAAGTACTAGCTTTAAAAATCCAACGGTTTTGTCTTAGTTTTGACGTTCTGAAACCAACGAGACTATTCCCAAAGTCGTAGCTCTTTTACTAACCGAGATACAAACTTTTGGTTTCCATATATGTGCACCAAAAACCAAAAGTTTGGAAGTCTATATCTCGGCTTCTATAAGTACTAGCTTTAAAAATCCAACGGTTTTGTCTTAGTTTCGACCTTCTGAATCCAACGAGACTATTCCCAAAGTCGTAGCTCTTTTACTAACCGAGATACAAACTTTTGGTTTCCATATATGTGCACCAAAAACCCAAAGTTTGGAAGTCTATATCTCGGCTTCTATAAGTACTAGCTTTAAAAATCCAACGGTTTTGTCTTAGTTGCGATGTTCTGAATCCAACGAGACTATTCCCAAAGTCGTAGCTCTTTTACTAACCGAGATACAAACTTTTGGTTTCCATATATTTGCACCAAAAACCCAAAGTTTGGAAGTCTGTATCTCGGCTTCTATAAGTACTAGCTTTAAAAATCTAACGGTTTTGTCTTAGTTTCGACGTTCTGAATCCAACGAGACTATTCCCAAAGTCGTAGCTCTTTTACTAACCGAGATACAAACTTTTGGTTTCCATATATTTGCACCAAAAACCCAAAGTTTGGAAGTCTGTATCTCGGCTTCTATAAGTACTAGCTTTAAAAATCCAACGGTTTTGTCTTAGCTTCATTGCTCTAAATCCAACGAGACTATTCTTAAAGTCGTAGCTCTTTTACTAACCGAGATACAAATTTTTGGTTTCCATATATGTGCACCAAAAACCCAAAGTTTGGAAGTCTATATCTCGGCTTCTATAAGTACTAGCTTTGAAAATCTAACGGCTTTGTCTTAGTTTCGACGTTCTGAATCCAACGAGACTATTCCCAAAGTCGTAGCTCTTTTACTAACCGAGATACAAACTTTTGGTTTCCATATATGTGCACCAAAATCAAAAGTTTGGAAGTCTATATCTCGGCTTCTATAAGTACTAGCTTTAAAAATCCAACGGTTTTGTCTTAGTTTCGACGTTCTAAATCCAACGAGACTATTCTGAAAGTCGTAGCTCTTTTACTAACCGAGATACAAACTTTTGGTTTCCATATATGTGCACCAAAAACCAAAAGTTTGGAAGTCTATATCTCGGCTTCTATAAATACTAGCTTTAAAAATCCAACGGTTTTGTCTTAGTTTCGACGTTCTGAATCCAACGAGACTATTCCCAAAGTCGTAGCTCTTTTACTAACCGAGATACAAACTTTTGGTATCCATATATTTGCACCAAAAACCCAAAGTTTGGAAGTCTGTATCTCGGCTTCTATAAGTACTAGCTTTAAAAATCCAACGGTTTTGTCTTAGTTTCATTGCTCTGAATTCAACGAGACTATTCCCAAAGTCGTAGCTCTTTTACTAACCGAGATACAATTTTTTGGTTTCCATATATGTGCACCAAAAACCAAAAGTTTGGAAGTCTATATCTCGGCTTCTATAAGTACTAGCTTTAAAAATCCAACGGTTTTGTCTTAGTTTCGACGTTCTGAATCCAACGAGACTATTTCCAAAGTCGTAGCTCTTTTACTAACCGAGATACAAACTTTTGGTTTCCATATATGTGCACCAAAAACCAAAAGTTTGGAAGTCTATATCTCGGCTTCTATAAGTACTAGCTTTAAAAATGCAACGGTTTTGTCTTAGTTTCGACGTTCTGAATCCAACGAGACTATTCCCAAAGTCGTAGCTCTTTTACTAACCGAGATACAAACTTTTGGTTTCCATATATGTGCACCAAAAACCAAAAGTTTGGAAGTCTATATCTCGGCTTCTATAAGTACTAGCTTTAATAATCCAACGGTTTTGTCTTAGTTTCGACGTTCTGAATCCAACGAGACTATTCCCAAAGTCGTAGTTCTTTTACTAACCGAGATACAAACTTTTGGTTTCCATATATGTGCACCAAGAACCAAAAGTTTGGAAGTCTATATCTCGGCTTCTATAAGTACTAGCTTTAAAAATCCAACAATTTTGTCTTAGTTTTGACGTTCTGAATCCAACGAGACTATTCCCAAAGTAGTAGCTCTTTTACTAACCGAGATACAAACTTTTGGTTTCCATATATGTGCACCAAAAACCAAAAGTTTGGAAGTCTATATCTCGGCTTCTATAAGTACTAGCTTTAAAAATCCAACGGTTTTGTCTTAGTTTTGACGTTCTGAATCCAACGAGACTATTCCCAAAGTCGTAGCTCTTTTACTAACCGAGATACAAACTTTTGGTTTCCATATATGTGCACCAAAAACCAAAAGTTTGGAAGTCTATATCTCGGCTTCTATAAGTACTAGCTTTAAAAATCCAACGGTTTTGTCTTAGTTTCGACGTTCTGAATCCAACGAGACTATTCCCAAAGTCGTAGCTCTTTTACTAACCGAGATACAAACTTTTGGTTTCCATATATGTGCACCAAAAACCAAAAGTTTGGAAGTCTATATCTCGGCTTCTATAAGTACTAGCTTTAAAAATCCAACGGTTTTCTCTTAGTTTCGACGTTCTGAATCCAACGAGACTATTCCCAAAGTCGTAGCTCTTTTACTAACCGAGATACAAACTTTTGGTTTCCATATATTTGCACCAAAAACCCAAAGTTTGGAAGTCTGTATCTCGGCTTCTATAAGTACTAGCTTTAAAAATCTAACGGTTTTCTCTTAGTTTCGACGTTCTAAATCCAACGAGACTATTCCCAAAGTCGTAGCTCTTTTACTAACCGAGATACAAACTTTTGGTTTCCATATATTTGCACCAAAAACCCAAAGTTTGGAAGTCTGTATCTCGGCTTCTATAAGTACTAGCTTTAAAAATCCAACGGTTTTGTCTTAGCTTCATTGCTCTGAATCCAACGAGACTATTCTTAAAGTCGTAGCTCTTTTACTAACCGAGATACAAATTTTTGGTTTCCATATATGTGCACCAAAAACCCAAAGTTTGGAAGTCTATATCTCGGCTTCTATAAGTACTAGCTTTAAAAATCCAACGGTTTTGTCTTAGCTTCATTGCTCTGAATCCAACGAGACTATTCTTAAAGTCGTAGCTCTTTTACTAACCGAGATACAAATTTTTGGTTTCCATATATGTGCACCAAAAACCCAAAGTTTGGAAGTCTATATCTCGGCTTCTATAAGTACTAGCTTTGAAAATCTAACGGTTTTGTTTTAGTTTCGACGTTCTGAATCCAACGAAACTATTCCCAAAGTCGTAGCTCTTTTACTAACCGAGATACAAACTTTTGGTTTCCATATATGTGCACCAAAATCAAAAGTTTGGAAGTCTATATCTCGGCTTCTATAAGTACTAGCTTTAAAAATCCAACGGGTTTGTCTTAGTTTCGACGTTCTAAATCCAACGAGACTATTCTCAAAGTAGTAGCTCTTTTACTAACCGAGATACAAACTTTTGGTTTCCATATATGTGCACCAAAAACCAAAAGTTTGGAAGTCTATATCTCGGCTTCTATAAGTACTAGCTTTAAAAATCCAACGGTTTTGTCTTAGTTTCGACGTTCTGAATCCAACGAGACTATTCCCA
>NW_026088538.1:12500-32500 GCF_022605725.1 Anthonomus grandis grandis | reverse complement strand
ACTAACCGAGATACAAACTTTTGGTTTCCATATATGTGCACCAAGAACCAAAAGTTTGGAAGTCTATATCTCGGCTTCTATAAGTACTAGCTTTAAAAATCCAACAATTTTGTCTTAGTTTTGACGTTCTGAATCCAACGAGACTATTCCCAAAGTAGTAGCTCTTTTACTAACCGAGATACAAACTTTTGGTTTCCATATATGTGCACCAAAAACCAAAAGTTTGGAAGTCTATATCTCGGCTTCTATAAGTACTAGCTTTAAAAATCCAACGGTTTTGTCTTAGTTTTGACGTTCTGAATCCAACGAGACTATTCCCAAAGTCGTAGCTCTTTTACTAACCGAGATACAAACTTTTGGTTTCCATATATGTGCACCAAAAACCAAAAGTTTGGAAGTCTATATCTCGGCTTCTATAAGTACTAGCTTTAAAAATCCAACGGTTTTGTCTTAGTTTCGACGTTCTGAATCCAACGAGACTATTCCCAAAGTCGTAGCTCTTTTACTAACCGAGATACAAACTTTTGGTTTCCATATATGTGCACCAAAAACCAAAAGTTTGGAAGTCTATATCTCGGTTTCTATAAGTACTAGCTTTAAAAATCCAACGGTTTTGTCTTAGTTTCGACGTTCTGAATTTAACGAGACTATTCCCAAAGTCGTAGCTCTTTTACTAACCGAGATACAAATTTTTGGTTTCTATATATGTGCACCAAAAACCAAAAGTTTGGAAGTCTATATCTCGGCTTCTATAAGTACTAGCTTTAAAAATCCAACGGTTTTGTCTTAGTTTCGACGTTCTGAATCCAACGAGACTATTCCCAAAGTCGTAGCTCTTTTACTAACCGAGATACAAACTTTTGGTTTCCATATATGTGCACCAAAAACCAAAAGTTTGGAAGTCTATATCTCGGTTTCTATAAGTACTAGCTTTAAAAATCCAACGGTTTTGTCTTAGTTTCGACGTTCTGAATTTAACGAGACTATTCCCAAAGTCGTAGCTCTTTTACTAACCGAGATACAAATTTTTGGTTTCTATATATGTGCACCAAAAACCAAAAGTTTGGAAGTCTATATCTCGGCTTCTATAAGTACTAGCTTTAAAAATCCAACGGTTTTGTCTTAGTTTTGACGTTCTGAAACCAACGAGACTATTCCCAAAGTCGTAGCTCTTTTACTAACCGAGATACAAACTTTTGGTTTCCATATATGTGCACCAAAAACCAAAAGTTTGGAAGTCTATATCTCGGCTTCTATAAGTACTAGCTTTAAAAATCTAACGGTTTTGTCTTAGTTTCGACGTTCTGAATCCAACGAGACTATTCCCAAAGTCGTAGCTCTTTTACTAACCGAGATACAAACTTTTGGTTTCCATATATTTGCACCAAAAACCCAAAGTTTGGAAGTCTGTATCTCGGCTTCTATAAGTACTAGCTTTAAAAATCCAACGGTTTTGTCTTAGCTTCATTGCTTTGAATCCAACGAGACTATTCTTAAAGTCGTAGCTCTTTTACTAATTGAGATACAAATTTTTGGTTTCCATATATGTGCACCAAAAACCCAAAGTTTGGAAGTCTATATCTCGGCTTCTATAAGTACTAGCTTTGAAAATCTAACGGCTTTGTCTTAGTTTCGACGTTCTGAATCCAACGAGACTATTCCCAAAGTCGTAGCTCTTTTACTAACCGAGATACAAACTTTTGGTTTCCATATATGTGCACCAAAATCAAAAGTTTGGAAGTCTATATCTCGGCTTCTATAAGTACTAGCTTTAAAAATCCAACGGTTTTATCTTAGTTTCGACGTTCTAAATCCAACGAGACTATTCTGAAAGTCGTAGCTCTTTTACTAACCGAGATACAAACTTTTGGTATCCATATATTTGCACCAAAAACCCAAAGTTTGGAAGTCTGTATCTCGGCTTCTATAAGTACTAGCTTTAAAAATCCAACGGTTTTGTCTTAGTTTCATTGCTCTGAATTCAACGAGACTATTCCCAAAGTCGTAGCTCTCTGACTAACCGAGATACAAACTTTTGGTTTCCATATATGTGCACCAAAAACCAAAAGTTTGGAAGTCTATATCTCGGCTTCTATAAGTACTAGCTTCAAAAATCCAACGGTTTTGTCTTAGTTTCGACGTTCTGAATCCAACGAGACTATTCCCAAAGTCGTAGCTCTTTTACTAACCGAGATACAAACTTTTGGTTTCCATATATGTGCACCAAAAACCAAAAGTTTGGAAGTCTATATCTCGGCTTCTATAAGTACTAGCTTTAATAATCCAACGGTTTTGTCTTAGTTTCGACGTTCTGAATCCAACGAGACTATTCCCAAAGTCGTAGTTCTTTTACTAACCGAGATACAAACTTTTGGTTTCCATATATGTGCACCAAGAACCAAAAGTTTGGAAGTCTATATCTCGGCTTCTATAAGTACTAGCTTTAAAAATCCAAAAATTTTGTCTTAGTTTTGACGTTCTGAATCCAACGAGACTATTCCCAAAGTCGTAGCTCTTTTACTAACCGAGATACAAACTTTTGGTTTCCATATATGTGCACCAAAAACCAAAAGTTTGGAAGTCTATATCTCGGCTTCTATAAGTACTAGCTTTAAAAATCCAACGGTTTTGTCTTAGTTTTGACGTTCTGAATCCAACGAGACTATTCCCAAAGTCGTAGCTCTTTTACTAACCGAGATACAAACTTTTGGTTTCCATATATGTGCACCAATAACCAAAAGTTTGGAAGTCTATATCTCGGCTTCTATAAGTACTAGCTTTAAAAATCCAACGGTTTTGTCTTAGTTTCGACGTTCTGAATCTAACGAGACTATTCCCAAAGTCGTAGCTCTTTTACTAACCGAGATACAAACTTTTGGTTTCCATATATGTGCACCAAAAACCAAAAGTTTGGAAGTCTATATCTCGGTTTCTATAAGTACTAGCTTTAAAAATCCAACGGTTTTGTCTTAGTTTCGACGTTCTGAATTTAACGAGACTATTCCCAAAGTCGTAGCTCTTTTACTAACCGAGATACAAATTTTTGGTTTCTATATATGTGCACCAAAAACCAAAAGTTTGGAAGTCTATATCTCGGCTTCTATAAGTACTAGCTTTAAAAATCCAACGGTTTTGTCTTAGTTTCGACGTTCTGAATCCAACGAGACTATTCCCAAAGTCGTAGCTCTTTTACTAACCGAGATACAAACTTTTGGTTTCCATATATGTGCACCAAAAACCAAAAGTTTGGAAGTCTATATCTCGGTTTCTATAAGTACTAGCTTTAAAAATCCAACGGTTTTGTCTTAGTTTCGACGTTCTGAATTTAACGAGACTATTCCCAAAGTCGTAGCTCTTTTACTAACCGAGATACAAATTTTTGGTTTCTATATATGTGCACCAAAAACCAAAAGTTTGGAAGTCTATATCTCGGCTTCTATAAGTACTAGCTTTAAAAATCCAACGGTTTTGTCTTAGTTTTGACGTTCTGAAACCAACGAGACTATTCCCAAAGTCGTAGCTCTTTTACTAACCGAGATACAAACTTTTGGTTTCCATATATGTGCACCAAAAACCAAAAGTTTGGAAGTCTATATCTCGGCTTCTATAAGTACTAGCTTTAAAAATCTAACGGTTTTGTCTTAGTTTCGACGTTCTGAATCCAACGAGACTATTCCCAAAGTCGTAGCTCTTTTACTAACCGAGATACAAACTTTTGGTTTCCATATATTTGCACCAAAAACCCAAAGTTTGGAAGTCTGTATCTCGGCTTCTATAAGTACTAGCTTTAAAAATCCAACGGTTTTGTCTTAGCTTCATTGCTTTGAATCCAACGAGACTATTCTTAAAGTCGTAGCTCTTTTACTAATTGAGATACAAATTTTTGGTTTCCATATATGTGCACCAAAAACCCAAAGTTTGGAAGTCTATATCTCGGCTTCTATAAGTACTAGCTTTGAAAATCTAACGGCTTTGTCTTAGTTTCGACGTTCTGAATCCAACGAGACTATTCCCAAAGTCGTAGCTCTTTTACTAACCGAGATACAAACTTTTGGTTTCCATATATGTGCACCAAAATCAAAAGTTTGGAAGTCTATATCTCGGCTTCTATAAGTACTAGCTTTAAAAATCCAACGGTTTTATCTTAGTTTCGACGTTCTAAATCCAACGAGACTATTCTGAAAGTCGTAGCTCTTTTACTAACCGAGATACAAACTTTTGGTATCCATATATTTGCACCAAAAACCCAAAGTTTGGAAGTCTGTATCTCGGCTTCTATAAGTACTAGCTTTAAAAATCCAACGGTTTTGTCTTAGTTTCATTGCTCTGAATTCAACGAGACTATTCCCAAAGTCGTAGCTCTCTGACTAACCGAGATACAAACTTTTGGTTTCCATATATGTGCACCAAAAACCAAAAGTTTGGAAGTCTATATCTCGGCTTCTATAAGTACTAGCTTTAAAAATCCAACGGTTTTGTCTTAGTTTCGACGTTCTGAATCCAACGAGACTATTCCCAAAGTCGTAGCTCTTTTACTAACCGAGATACAAACTTTTGGTTTCCATATATGTGCACCAAAAACCAAAAGTTTGGAAGTCTATATCTCGGCTTCTATAAGTACTAGCTTCAAAAATCCAACGGTTTTGTCTTAGTTTCGACGTTCTGAATCCAACGAGACTATTCCCAAAGTCGTAGCTCTTTTACTAACCGAGATACAAACTTTTGGTTTCCATATATGTGCACCAAAAACCAAAAGTTTGGAAGTCTATATCTCGGCTTCTATAAGTACTAGCTTTAATAATCCAACGGTTTTGTCTTAGTTTCGACGTTCTGAATCCAACGAGACTATTCCCAAAGTCGTAGTTCTTTTACTAACCGAGATACAAACTTTTGGTTTCCATATATGTGCACCAAGAACCAAAAGTTTGGAAGTCTATATCTCGGCTTCTATAAGTACTAGCTTTAAAAATCCAACAATTTTGTCTTAGTTTTGACGTTCTGAATCCAACGAGACTATTCCCAAAGTCGTAGCTCTTTTACTAACCGAGATACAAACTTTTGGTTTCCATATATGTGCACCAAAAACCAAAAGTTTGGAAGTCTATATCTCGGCTTCTATAAGTACTAGCTTTAAAAATCCAACGGTTTTGTCTTAGTTTTGACGTTCTGAATCCAACGAGACTATTCCCAAAGTCGTAGCTCTTTTACTAACCGAGATACAAACTTTTGGTTTCCATATATGTGCACCAATAACCAAAAGTTTGGAAGTCTATATCTCGGCTTCTATAAGTACTAGCTTTAAAAATCCAACGGTTTTGTCTTAGTTTCGACGTTCTGAATCCAACGAGACTATTCCCAAAGTCGTAGCTCTTTTACTAACCGAGATACAAACTTTTGGTTTCCATATATGTGCACCAAAAACCAAAAGTTTGGAAGTCTATATCTCGGTTTCTATAAGTACTAGCTTTAAAAATCCAACGGTTTTGTCTTAGTTTCGACGTTCTGAATTTAACGAGACTATTCCCAAAGTCGTAGCTCTTTTACTAACCGAGATACAAATTTTTGGTTTCTATATATGTGCACCAAAAACCAAAAGTTTGGAAGTCTATATCTCGGCTTCTATAAGTACTAGCTTTAAAAATCCAACGGTTTTGTCTTAGTTTCGACGTTCTGAATCCAACGAGACTATTCCCAAAGTCGTAGCTCTTTTACTAACCGAGATACAAACTTTTGGTTTCCATATATGTGCACCAAATACCAAAAGTTTGGAAGTCTATATCTCGGTTTCTATAAGTACTAGCTTTAAAAATCCAACGGTTTTGTCTTAGTTTCGACGTTCTGAATTTAACGAGACTATTCCCAAAGTCGTAGCTCTTTTACTAACCGAGATACAAATTTTTGGTTTCTATATATGTGCACCAAAAACCAAAAGTTTGGAAGTCTATATCTCGGCTTCTATAAGTACTAGCTTTAAAAATCCAACGGTTTTGTCTTAGTTTTGACGTTCTGAAACCAACGAGACTATTCCCAAAGTCGTAGCTCTTTTACTAACCGAGATACAAACTTTTGGTTTCCATATATGTGCACCAAAAACCAAAAGTTTGGAAGTCTATATCTCGGCTTCTATAAGTACTAGCTTTAAAAATCTAACGGTTTTGTCTTAGTTTCGACGTTCTGAATCCAACGAGACTATTCCTAAAGTCGTAGCTCTTTTACTAACCGAGATACAAACTTTTGGTTTCCATATATTTGCACCAAAAACCCAAAGTTTGGAAGTCTGTATCTCGGCTTCTATAAGTACTAGCTTTAAAAATCCAACGGTTTTGTCTTAGCTTCATTGCTTTGAATCCAACGAGACTATTCTTAAAGTCGTAGCTCTTTTACTAATTGAGATACAAATTTTTGGTTTCCATATATGTGCACCAAAAACCCAAAGTTTGGAAGTCTATATCTCGGCTTCTATAAGTACTAGCTTTAAAAATCTAACGGTTTTGTCTTAGTTTCGACGTTCTGAATCCAACGAGACTATTCCCAAAGTCGTAGCTTTTTTACTAACCGAGATACAAACTTTTGGTTTCCATATATGTGCACCAAAAACCAAAAGTTTGGAAGTCTATATCTCGGCTTCTATAAGTACTAGCTTTAAAAATCCAACGGTTTTGTCTTAGTTTCGACGTTCTAAATCCAACGAGACTATTCTCAAAGTCGTAGCTCTTTTACTAACCGAGATACAAACTTTTGGTTTCCATATATGTGCACCAAAAACCAAAAGTTTGGAAGTCTATATCTCGGCTTCTATAAGTACTAGCTTTAAAAATCCAACGGTTTTGTCTTAGTTTCGACGTTCTGAATCCAACGAGACTATTCCCAAAGTCGTAGCTCTTTTACTAACCGAGATACAAACTTTTGGTTTCCATATATGTGCACCAAAAACCA
This sequence comes from Anthonomus grandis grandis, assembly GCF_022605725.1. Taxonomy (NCBI): domain Eukaryota; kingdom Metazoa; phylum Arthropoda; class Insecta; order Coleoptera; family Curculionidae; genus Anthonomus; species Anthonomus grandis. Next base: position 25,564 of record NW_026088538.1, on the reverse strand, counting down.
AAAGTTTGGAAGTCTATATCTCGGCTTCTATAAGTACTAGCTTTAAAAATCCAACGGTTTTGTCTTAGTTTCGACCTTCTGAATCCAACGAGACTATTCCCAAAGTCGTAGCTCTTTTACTAACCGAGATACAAACTTTTGGTTTCCATATATGTGCACCAAAAACCCAAAGTTTGGAAGTCTATATCTCGGCTTCTATAAGTACTAGCTTTAAAAATCCGACGGTTTTGTCTTAGTTTCGACGTTCTGAATCCAACGAGACTATTCCCAAAGTCGTAGCTCTTTTACTAACCGAGATACAAACTTTTGGTTTCCATATATTTGCACCAAAAACCCAAAGTTTGGAAGTCTGTATCTCGGCTTCTATAAGTACTAGCTTTAAAAATCTAACGGTTTTGTCTTAGTTTCGACGTTCTGAATCCAACGAGACTATTCCCAAAGTCGTAGCTCTTTTACTAACCGAGATACAAACTTTTGGTTTCCATATATTTGCACCAAAAACCCAAAGTTTGGAAGTCTGTATCTCGGCTTCTATAAGTACTAGCTTTAAAAATCCAACGGTTTTGTCTTAGCTTCATTGCTCTGAATCCAACGAGACTATTCTTAAAGTCGTAGCTCTTTTACTAACCGAGATACAAATTTTTGGTTTCCATATATGTGCACCAAAAACCCAAAGTTTGGAAGTCTATATCTCGGCTTCTATAAGTACTAGCTTTAAAAATCCAACGGTTTTGTCTTAGTTTCGACGTTCTGAATCCAACGAGACTATTCCCAAAGTCGTAGTTCTTTTACTAACCGAGATACAAACTTTTGGTTTCCATATATGTGCACCAAAAACCAAAAGTTTGGAAGTCTATATCTCGGCTTCTATAAGTACTAGCTTTAAAAATCCAACGGTTTTGTCTTAGTTTCGACGTTCTGAATCCAACGAGACTATTTCCAGAGTCGTAGCTCTTTTACTAACCGAGATACAAACTTTTGGTTTCCATATATGTGCACCAAAAACCAAAAGTTTGGAAGTCTATATCTCGGCTTCTATAAGTACTAGCTTTAAAAATCCAACGGTTTTGTCTTAGTTTCGACGTTCTGAATTTAACGAGACTATTCCCAAAGTCGTAGCTCTTTTACTAACCGAGATACAAATTTTTGGTTTCTATATATGTGCACCAAAAACCAAAAGTTTGGAAGTCTATATCTCGGCTTCTATAAGTACTAGCTTTAAAAATCCAACGGTTTTGTCTTAGTTTCGACGTTCTGAATTTAACGAGACTATTCCCAAAGTCGTAGCTCTTTTACTAACCGAGATACAAATTTTTGGTTTCTATATATGTGCACCAAAAACCAAAAGTTTGGAAGTCTATATCTCGGCTTCTATAAGTACTAGCTTTAAAAATCCAACGGTTTTGTCTTAGTTTCGACGTTCTGAATCCAACGAGACTATTCCCAAAGTCGTAGCTCTTTTACTAACCGAGATACAAACTTTTGGTTTCCATATATTTGCACCAAAAACCCAAAGTTTGGAAGTCTGTATCTCGGCTTTTATAAGTACTAGCTTTAAAAATCTAACGGTTTTGTCTTAGTTTCGACGTTCTGAATCCAACGAGACTATTCCCAAAGTCGTAGCTCTTTTACTTACCGAGATACAAACTTTTGGTTTCCATATATTTGCACCAAAAACCCAAAGTTTGGAAGTCTGTATCTCGGCTTCTATAAGTACTAGCTTTAAAAATCCAACGGTTTTGTCTTAGCTTCATTGCTCTGAATCCAACGAGACTATTCTTAAAGTCGTAGCTCTTTTACTAACCGAGATACAAATTTTTGGTTTCCATATATGTGCACCAAAAACCCAAAGTTTGGAAGTCTATATCTCGGCTTCTATAAGTACTAGCTTTAAAAATCCAACGGTTTTGTCTTAGTTTCGACGTTCTGAATCCAACGAGACTATTCCCAAAGTCGTAGTTCTTTTACTAACCGAGATACAAACTTTTGGTTTCCATATATGTGCACCAAGAACCAAAAGTTTGGAAGTCTATATCTCGGCTTCTATAAGTACTAGCTTTAAAAATCCAACAATTTTGTCTTAGTTTTGACGTTCTGAATCCAACGAGACTATTCCCAAAGTCGTAGCTCTTTTACTAACCGAGATACAAACTTTTGGTTTCCATATATGTGCACCAAAAACCAAAAGTTTGGAAGTCTATATCTCGGCTTCTATAAGTACTAGCTTTAAAAATCCAACGGTTTTGTCTTAGTTTTGACGTTCTGAATCCAACGAGACTATTCCCAAAGTCGTAGCTCTTTTACTAACCGAGATACAAACTTTTGGTTTCCATATATGTGCACCAAAAACCAAAAGTTTGGAAGTCTATATCTCGGCTTCTATAAGTACTAGCTTTAAAAATCCAACGGTTTTGTCTTAGCTTCATTGCTCTGTATCCAACGAGACTATTCTTAAAGTCGTAGCTCTTTTACTAACCGAGATACAAATTTTTGGTTTCCATATATGTGCACCAAAAACCCAAAGTTTGGAAGTCTATATCTCGGCTTCTATAAGTACTAGCTTTAAAAATCTAACGGTTTTGTCTTAGTTTCGACGTTCTGAATCCAACGAGACTATTCCCAAAGTCGTAGCTCTTTTACTAACCGAGATACAAACTTTTGGTTTCCATATATGTGCACCAAAAACCAAAAGTTTGGAAGTCTATATCTCGGCTTCTATAAGTACTAGCTTTAAAAATTTAACGGTTTTGTCTTAGTTTCGACGTTCTGAATCCAACGAGACTATTCCCAAAGTCGTAGCTCTTTTACTAACCGAGATACAAACTTTTGGTTTCCATATATGTGCACCAAAAACCAAAAGTTTGGAAGTCTATATCTCGGCTTCTATAAGTACTAGCTTTAAAAATCCAACAATTTTGTCTTAGTTTCGACGTTCTGAATCCAACGAGACTATTCCCAAAGTCGTAGCTCTTTTACTAACCGAGATACAAACTTTTGGTTTCCATATATGTGCACCAAAAACCAAAAGTTTGGAAGTCTATATCTCGGCTTCTATAAGTACTAGCTTTAAAAATCCAACGGTTTTGTCTTAGTTTCGACGTTCTAAATCCAACGAGACTATTCCCAAAGTCGTAGCTCTTTTACTAACCGAGATACAAACTTTTGGTTTCCATATATGTGCACCAAAAACCAAAAGTTTGGAAGTCTATATCTCGGCTTCTATAAGTACTAGCTTTAAAAATCCAACGGTTTTGTCTTAGTTTCGACGTTCTGAATCCAACGAGACTATTTCCAGAGTCGTAGCTCTTTTACTAACCGAGATACAAACTTTTGGTTTCCATATATGTGCACCAAAAACCAAAAGTTTGGAAGTCTATATCTCGGCTTCTATAAGTACTAGCTTTAAAAATCCAACGGTTTTGTCTTAGTTTCGACGTTCTGAATCCAACGAGACTATTCCCAAAGTCGTAGCTCTTTTACTAACCGAGATACAAACTTTTGGTTTCCATATATTTGCACCAAAAACCAAAAGTTTGGAAGTCTATATCTCGGCTTCTATAAGTACTAGCTTTAAAAATCCAACGATTTTGTCTTAGTTTCGACGTTCTGAATCCAACGAGACTATTCCCAAAGTTGTAGCTCTTTTACTAACCGAGATACAAACTTTTGGTTTCCATATATGTGCACCAAAAACCAAAAGTTTGGAAGTCTATATCTCGGCTTCTATAAGTACTAGCTTTAAAAATCCAACGGTTTTGTCTTAGTTTCGACGTTCTGAATCCAACGAGACTATTCTCAAAGTCGTAGCTCTTTTACTAACCGAGATACAAACTTTTGGTTTCCATATATGTGCACCAAAAACCAAAAGTTTGGAAGTCTATATCTCGGTTTCTATAAGTACTAGCTTTAAAAATCCAACGGTTTTGTCTTAGTTTCGACGTTCTGAATCCAACGAGACTATTCCCAAAGTCGTAGCTCTTTTACTAACCGAGATACAAACTTTTGGTTTCCATATATTTGCACCAAAAACCCAAAGTTTGGAAGTCTGTATCTCGGCTTCTATAAGTACTAGCTTTAAAAATCCAACGGTTTTGTCTTAGTTTCATTCCTCTGAATCCAACGAGACTATTCCCAAAGTCGTAGCTCTTTTACTAACCGAGATACAAACTTTTGGTATCCATATATTTGCACCAAAAACCCAAAGTTTGGAAGTCTGTATCTCGGCTTCTATAAGTACTAGCTTTAAAAATCCAACGGTTTTGTCTTAGTTTCATTGCTCTGAATTCAACGAGACTATTCCCAAAGTCGTAGCTTTTTGACTAACCGAGATACAAACTTTTGGTTTCCATATATGTGCACCAAAAACCAAAAGTTTGGAAGTCTATATCTCGGCTTCTATAAGTACTAGCTTTAAAAATCCAACGGTTTTGTCTTAGTTTCGACGTTCTGAATCCAACGAGACTATTCCCAAAGTCGTAGTTCTTTTACTAACCGAGATACAAACTTTTGGTTTCCATATATGTGCACCAAGAACCAAAAGTTTGGAAGTCTATATCTCGGCTTCTATAAGTACTAGCTTTAAAAATCCAACAATTTTGTCTTAGTTTTGACGTTCTGAATCCAACGAGACTATTCCCAAAGTCGTAGCTCTTTTACTAACCGAGATACAAATTTTTGGTTTCCATATATGTGCACCAAAAACCCAAAGTTTGGAAGTCTATATCTCGGCTTCTATAAGTACTAGCTTTAAAAATCTAACGGTTTTGTCTTAGTTTCGACGTTCTGAATCCAACGAGACTATTCCCAAAGTCGTAGCTCTTTTACTAACCGAGATACAAACTTTTGGTTTCCATATATGTGCACCAAAAACCAAAAGTTTGGAAGTCTATATCTCGGCTTCTATAAGTACTAGCTTTAAAAATTTAACGGTTTTATCTTAGTTTCGACGTTCTGAATCCAACGAGACTATTCCCAAAGTCGTAGCTCTTTTACTAACCGAGATACAAACTTTTGGTTTCCATATATGTGCACCAAAAACCAAAAGTTTGGAAGTCTATATCTCGGCTTCTATAAGTACTAGCTTTAAAAATCCAACAATTTTGTCTTAGTTTCGACGTTCTGAATCCAACGAGACTATTCCCAAAGTCGTAGCTCTTTTACTAACCGAGATACAAACTTTTGGTTTCCATATATGTGCACCAAAAACCAAAAGTTTGGAAGTCTATATCTCGGCTTCTATAAGTACTAGCTTTAAAAATCCAACGGTTTTGTCTTAGTTTCGACGTTCTAAATCCAACGAGACTATTCCCAAAGTCGTAGCTCTTTTACTAACCGAGATACAAACTTTTGGTTTCCATATATGTGCACCAAAAACCAAAAGTTTGGAAGTCTATATCTCGGCTTCTATAAGTACTAGCTTTAAAAATCCAACGGTTTTGTCTTAGTTTCGACGTTCTGAATCCAACGAGACTATTTCCAGAGTCGTAGCTCTTTTACTAACCGAGATACAAACTTTTGGTTTCCATATATGTGCACCAAAAACCAAAAGTTTGGAAGTCTATATCTCGGTTTCTATAAGTACTAGCTTTAAAAATCCAACGGTTTTGTCTTAGTTTCGACGTTCTGAATTTAACGAGACTATTCCCAAAGTCGTAGCTCTTTTACTAACCGAGATACAAATTTTTGGTTTCTATATATGTGCACCAAAAACCAAAAGTTTGGAAGTCTATATCTCGGCTTCTATAAGTACTAGCTTTAAAAATCCAACGGTTTTGTCTTAGTTTGACGTTCTGAAACCAACGAGACTATTCCCAAAGTCGTAGCTCTTTTACTAACCGAGATACAAACTTTGGTTTCCATATATGTGCACCAAAAACCAAAAGTTTGGAAGTCTATATCTCGGCTTCTATAAGTACTAGCTTTAAAAATCTAACGGTTTTGTCTTAGTTTCGACGTTCTGAATCCAACGAGACTATTCCCCAAAGTCGTAGCTCTTTTACTAACCGAGATGACAAACTTTTGGTTTCCATATATTTGCACCAAAAAACCCAAGTTTGGAAGTCTGTATCTCGGCTTCTATAAGTACTAGCTTTAAAAATCCAACGGTTTTGTCTAGCTTCATTGCTTTGAATCCAACGAGACTATTCTTAAAGTCGTAGCTCTTTTACTAATTGAGATACAAATTTTTGGTTTCCATATATGTGCACCAAAAACCCAAAGTTTGGAAGTCTATATCTCGGCTTCTATAAGTACTAGCTTTAAAAATCTAACGGTTTTGTCTTAGTTTCGACGTTCTGAATCCAACGAGCTATTCCCAAAGTCGTAGCTTTTTTACTAACCGAGATACAAACTTTTGGTTTCCATATATGTGCACCAAAAACCAAAAGTTTGGAAGTCTATATCTCGGCTTCTATAAGTACTAGCTTTAAAAATCCAACGGTTTTGTCCTTAGTTTCGACGTTCTAAATCCAACGAGACTATTCTCAAAGTCGTAGCTCTTTTACTAACCGAGATACAAACTTTTGGTTCCATATTACTGTGCACCAAAAACCAAAAGTTTGGAAGTCTATATCTCGGCTTCTATAAGTACTAGCTTAAAAATCCAACGGTTTTGTCTTAGTTTCGACGTTCTGAATCCAACGAGACTATTCCCAAAGTCGTAGCTCTTTTACTAACCGAGATACAAACTTTTGGTTTCCATATATGTGCACCAAAAACCAAAAGTTTGGAAGTCTATATCTCGGCTTCTATAAGTACTAGCTTTAAAAATCCAACGGTTTTGTCTTAGTTTCGACCTTCTGAATCCAACGAGACTATTCCCAAAGTCGTAGCTCTCTTACTAACCGAGATACAAACTTTGGGTTTCCATATATGTGCACCAAAAACCCAAAGTTTGGAAGTCTATATCTCGGCTTCTATAAGTACTAGCTTTAAAAATCGACGGTTTTGTCTTAGTTTCGACGTTCTGAATCCAACGAGACTATTCCAAAGTCGTAGCTCTTTTACTAACCGAGATACAAACTTTTGGTTTCCATATATTTGCACCAAAAACCCAAAGTTTGGAAGTCTGTATCTCGGCTTCTATAAGTACTAGCTTTAAAATCTAACGGTTTTGTCTTAGTTTCGACGTTCTGAATCCAACGAGACTATTCCCAAAGTCGTAGCTCTTTTACTAACCGAGATACAAACTTTTGGTTTCCATATATTTGCACCAAAAAACCCAAAGTTTGGAAGTCTGTATCTCGGCTTCTATAAGTACTAGCTTTAAAAATCCAACGGTTTTGTCTTAGCTTCATTGCTCTGAATCCAACGAGACTATCTTAAAGTCGTAGCTCTTTTACTAACCGAGATACAAATTTTTGGTTTCCATATATGTGCACCAAAAACCCAAAGTTTGGAAGTCTATATCTCGGCTTCTATAAGTACTAGCTTTAAAAATCCAACGGTTTTGTCTTAGTTTCGACGTTCTGAATCCAACGAGACTATTCCCAAAGTCGTAGTTCTTTTACTAACCGAGATACAAACTTTTGGTTTCCATATATGGTGCACCAAGAACCACTCTCACGAGATGTGTTATATCTCGGCTTCTATAAGTACTAGCTTTAAAAATCCAACGGTTTTGTCTTAGTTTCGACGTTCTAAATCCAACGAGACTATTCCCAAAGTCGTAGCTCTTTTACTAACCGAGATACAAACTTTTGGTTTCCATATATGTGCACCAAAAACCAAAAGTTTGGAAGTCTATATCTCGGCTTCTATAAGTACTAGCTTTAAAAATCCAACGGTTTTGTCTTAGTTTCGACGTTCTGAATCCAACGAGACTATTTCCAGAGTCGTAGCTCTTTTACTAACCGAGATACAAACTTTTGGTTTCCATATATGTGCACCAAAAACCAAAAGTTTGGAAGTCTATATCTCGGCTTCTATAAGTACTAGCTTTAAAAATCCAACGGTTTTGTCTTAGTTTCGACGTTCTGAATTTAACGAGACTATTCCCAAAGTCGTAGCTCTTTTACTAACCGAGATACAAATTTTTGGTTTCTATATATGTGCACCAAAAACCAAAAGTTTGGAAGTCTATATCTCGGCTTCTATAAGTACTAGCTTTAAAAATCCAACGGTTTTGTCTTAGTTTCGACGTTCTGAATTAACGAGACTATTCCCAAAGTCGTAGCTCTTTTACTAACCGAGATACAAATTTTTGGTTTCTATATATGTGCACCAAAAACCAAAAGTTTGGAAGTCTATATCTCGGCTTCTATAAGTACTAGCTTTAAAAATCCAACGGTTTTGTCTTAGTTTCGACGTTCTGAATCCAACGAGACTATTCCCAAAGTCGTAGCTCTTTTACTAACCGAGATACAAACTTTTGGTTTCCATATATTTGCACCAAAAACCCAAAGTTTGGAAGTCTGTATCTCGGCTTCTATAAGTACTAGCTTTAAAAATCCAACGGTTTTGTCTTAGCTTCATTGCTCTGTATCCAACGAGACTATTCTTAAAGTCGTAGCTCTTTTACTAACCGAGATACAAATTTTTGGTTTCCATATATGTGCACCAAAAACCCAAAGTTTGGAAGTCTATATCTCGGCTTCTATAAGTACTAGCTTTAAAAATCTAACGGTTTTGTCTTAGTTTCGACGTTCTGAATCCAACGAGACTATTCCCAAAGTCGTAGCTCTTTTACTAACCGAGATACAAACTTTTGGTTTCCATATATGTGCACCAAAAACCAAAAGTTTGGAAGTCTATATCTCGGCTTCTATAAGTACTAGCTTTAAAAATTTAACGGTTTTGTCTTAGTTTCGACGTTCTGAATCCAACGAGACTATTCCCAAAGTCGTAGCTCTTTTACTAACCGAGATACAAACTTTTGGTTTCCATATATGTGCACCAAAAACCAAAAGTTTGGAAGTCTATATCTCGGCTTCTATAAGTACTAGCTTTAAAAATCCAACAATTTTGTCTTAGTTTCGACGTTCTGAATCCAACGAGACTATTCCCAAAGTCGTAGCTCTTTTACTAACCGAGATACAAACTTTTGGTTTCCATATATGTGCACCAAAAACCAAAAGTTTGGAAGTCTATATCTCGGCTTCTATAAGTACTAGCTTTAAAAATCCAACGGTTTTGTCTTAGTTTCGACGTTCTAAATCCAACGAGACTATTCCCAAAAGTCGTAGCTCTTTTACTAACCGAGATACAAACTTTTGGTTTCCATATATGTGCACCAAAAACCAAAAGTTTGGAAGTCTATATCTCGGCTTCTATAAGTACTAGCTTTAAAAATCCAACGGTTTTGTCTTAGTTTCGACGTTCTGAATCCAACGAGACTATTTCCAGAGTCGTAGCTCTTTTACTAACCGAGATACAAACTTTTGGTTTCCATATATGTGCACCAAAAACCAAAAGTTTGGAAGTCTATATCTCGGCTTCTATAAGTACTAGCTTTAAAAATCCAACGGTTTTGTCTTAGTTTCGACGTTCTGAATCCAACGAGACTATTCCCAAAGTCGTAGCTCTTTTACTAACCGAGATACAAACTTTTGGTTTCCATATATGTGCACCAAAAACCAAAAGTTTGGAAGTCTATATCTCGGCTTCTATAAGTACTAGCTTTAAAAATCCAACGATTTTGTCTTAGTTTCGACGTTCTGAATCCAACGAGACTATTCCCAAAGTCGTAGCTCTTTTACTAACCGAGATACAAACTTTTGGTTTCCATATATGTGCACCAAAAACCAAAAGTTTGGAAGTCTATATCTCGGCTTCTATAAGTACTAGCTTTAAAAATCCAACGGTTTTGTCTTAGTTTCGACGTTCTGAATCCAACGAGACTATTCTCAAAGTCGTAGCTCTTTTACTAACCGAGATACAAACTTTTGGTTTCCATATATGTGCACCAAAAACCAAAAGTTTGGAAGTCTATATCTCGGTTTCTATAAGTACTAGCTTTAAAAATCCAACGGTTTTGTCTTAGTTTCGACGTTCTGAATCCAACGAGACTATTCCCAAAGTCGTAGCTCTTTACTAACCGAGATTACAAACCTTTTGGTTTCCATATATTTGCACCAAAAACCCAAAGTTTGGAAGTCTGTATCTCGGCTTCTATAAGTACTAGCTTTAAAAATCCAACGGTTTTGTCTTAGTTTCATTCCTCTGAATCCAACGAGACTATTCCCAAAGTCGTAGCTCTTTTACTAACCGAGATACAAACTTTTGGTATCCATATATTTGCACCAAAAACCCAAAGTTTGGAAGTCTGTATCTCGGCTTCTATAAGTACTAGCTTTAAAAATCCAACGGTTTTGTCTTAGTTTCATTGCTCTGAATTCAACGAGACTATTCCCAAAGTCGTAGCTTTTTGACTAACCGAGATACAAACTTTTGGTTTCCATATATGTGCACCAAAAACCAAAAGTTTGGAAGTCTATATCTCGGCTTCTATAAGTACTAGCTTTAAAAATCCAACGGTTTTGTCTTAGTTTCGACGTTCTGAATCCAACGAGACTATTCCCAAAGTCGTAGTTCTTTTACTAACCGAGATACAAACTTTTGGTTTCCATATATGTGCACCAAGAACCAAAAGTTTGGAAGTCTATATCTCGGCTTCTATAAGTACTAGCTTTAAAAATCCAACAATTTTGTCTTAGTTTTGACGTTCTGAATCCAACGAGACTATTCCCAAAGTCGTAGCTCTTTTACTAACCGAGATACAAACTTTTGGTTTCCATATATGTGCACCAAAAACCAAAAGTTTGGAAGTCTATATCTCGGCTTCTATAAGTACTAGCTTTAAAAATCCAACGGTTTTGTCTTAGTTTTGACGTTCTGAATCCAACGAGACTATTCCCAAAGTCGTAGCTCTTTTACTAACCGAGATACAAACTTTTGGTTTCCATATATGTGCACCAAAAACCAAAAGTTTGGAAGTCTATATCTCGGCTTCTATAAGTACTAGCTACTCTCACGAGATGTGTTTGTCTTAGCTTCATTGCTCTGTATCCAACGAGACTATTCTTAAAGTCGTAGCTCTTTTACTAACCGAGATACAAATTTTTGGTTTCCATATATGTGCACCAAAAACCCAAAGTTTGGAAGTCTATATCTCGGCTTCTATAAGTACTAGCTTTAAAAATCTAACGGTTTTGTCTTAGTTTCGACGTTCTGAATCCAACGAGACTATTCCCAAAGTCGTAGCTCTTTTACTAACCGAGATACAAACTTTTGGTTTCCATATATGTGCACCAAAAACCAAAAGTTTGGAAGTCTATATCTCGGCTTCTATAAGTACTAGCTTTAAAAATTTAACGGTTTTGTCTTAGTTTCGACGTTCTGAATCCAACGAGACTATTCCCAAAGTCGTAGCTCTTTTACTAACCGAGATACAAACTTTTGGTTTCCATATATGTGCACCAAAAACCAAAAGTTTGGAAGTCTATATCTCGGCTTCTATAAGTACTAGCTTTAAAAATCCAACAATTTTGTCTTAGTTTCGACGTTCTGAATCCAACGAGACTATTCCCAAAGTCGTAGCTCTTTTACTAACCGAGATACAAACTTTTGGTTTCCATATATGTGCACCAAAAACCAAAAGTTTGGAAGTCTATATCTCGGCTTCTATAAGTACTAGCTTTAAAAATCCAACGGTTTTGTCTTAGTTTCGACGTTCTAAATCCAACGAGACTATTCCCAAAGTCGTAGCTCTTTTACTAACCGAGATACAAACTTTTGGTTTCCATATATGTGCACCAAAAACCAAAAGTTTGGAAGTCTATATCTCGGCTTCTATAAGTACTAGCTTTAAAAATCCAACGGTTTTGTCTTAGTTTCGACGTTCTGAATCCAACGAGACTATTTCCAGAGTCGTAGCTCTTTTACTAACCGAGATACAAACTTTTGGTTTCCATATATGTGCACCAAAAACCAAAAGTTTGGAAGTCTATATCTCGGCTTCTATAAGTACTAGCTTTAAAAATCCAACGGTTTTGTCTTAGTTTCGACGTTCTGAATCCAACGAGACTATTCCCAAAGTCGTAGCTCTTTTACTAACCGAGATACAAACTTTTGGTTTCCATATATGTGCACCAAAAACCAAAAGTTTGGAAGTCTATATCTCGGCTTCTATAAGTACTAGCTTTAAAAATCCAACGATTTTGTCTTAGTTTCGACGTTCTGAATCCAACGAGACTATTCCCAAAGTCGTAGCTCTTTTACTAACCGAGATACAAACTTTTGGTTTCCATATATGTGCACCAAAAACCAAAAGTTTGGAAGTCTATATCTCGGCTTCTATAAGTACTAGCTTTAAAAATCCAACGGTTTTGTCTTAGTTTCGACGTTCTGAATCCAACGAGACTATTCTCAAAGTCGTAGCTCTTTTACTAACCGAGATACAAACTTTTGGTTTCCATATATGTGCACCAAAAACCAAAAGTTTGGAAGTCTATATCTCGGTTTCTATAAGTACTAGCTTTAAAAATCCAACGGTTTTGTCTTAGTTTCGACGTTCTGAATCCAACGAGACTATTCCCAAAGTCGTAGCTCTTTTACTAACCGAGATACAAACTTTTGGTTTCCATATATTTGCACCAAAAACCCAAAGTTTGGAAGTCTGTATCTCGGCTTCTATAAGTACTAGCTTTAAAAATCCAACGGTTTTGTCTTAGTTTCATTCCTCTGAATCCAACGAGACTATTCCCAAAGTCGTAGCTCTTTTACTAACCGAGATACAAACTTTTGGTATCCATATATTTGCACCAAAAACCCAAAGTTTGGAAGTCTGTATCTCGGCTTCTATAAGTACTAGCTTTAAAAATCCAACGGTTTTGTCTTAGTTTCATTGCTCTGAATTCAACGAGACTATTCCCAAAGTCGTAGCTTTTTGACTAACCGAGATACAAACTTTTGGTTTCCATATATGTGCACCAAAAACCAAAAGTTTGGAAGTCTATATCTCGGCTTCTATAAGTACTAGCTTTAAAAATCCAACGGTTTTGTCTTAGCTTCATTGCTCTGAATCCAACGAGACTATTCTTAAAGTCGTAGCTCTTTTACTAACCGAG
>NW_026088538.1:0-10000 GCF_022605725.1 Anthonomus grandis grandis | reverse complement strand
GACCCAAATAACCGAAGAAGAACACAAAAAACGAAAAAGAATAAATACGTCACCAGACCAAGAAGAATTAACAAAGGCAAATAAGAAAAAAGAATGCGAGGGCGCTTCTCTTTTAAATGAAGTGATTCAAAACCTTGCCAAAATCACTACAGAATTAGAAAAAAATGTGGAACAAAACACAAAAAAACAAATAAAAGAACATATCATTAAACTAAGAAGACAAATAAACAAATTGGAAGGAGATCAAATTAAAAACTGGATTGCAGACAATAAATTCGAAAATATCAAAAAAGAAACGAAAGATGCAGATGTACAGACGGAACAGAAGGAAGAACCAACCAAAATAAAACATATTGAAATATGCAATAGCTACGAAGAGTATACAAAGATAGCGAAGGAAATATGGCACGAAGAAATATTTACCAATACAGCCATCGAAATAGGAAGTCCTATAACAAACAGTGATATTCATGTCAAAACGGTGTGGGTTAGTAACACTGATCAAAACATGGAAAAGGGGATTCAAAGAATCTTTATTGAAAAATATCCGCAGCTCCAAGAGATAACTGAAGACTTTGGTGTATTGGAACAAAGAAGTCGGATCCGAACTAAAACAAATAACACAAACAATTGTGGACAGACAATTACAAAAATCATTAAAATAACACATAACGAAAGTGAGGAAAATATCTTCCTACACTTATTAAAACTGAGGGAGGAGTGCAGGGACGACGAAACGATTCTGATGCACGCATTAGACAAAATTGAACATCTTAAACTTAGGAAAATGGCAGAAGCTGTTTTTCATGGGTCAAATACAAAAATACTCATCTTAACTAAAGAACAAAACAACGAAATAAAAATAAAAGAAAGGAAAACATATGCACTAATCGTTGAGGGAAAAAACACAAACTTTCAAGACACAATAAAAAATGTTAAAAATGCACTCTTGGAGAGTCAAAATAGGGAGAACATTCAGACAATGAGAAGTACTAGAGATGGAAAACTTATTATAACCGTAGACAAAGACCAAAAGGTACTAAGAAATATACAAAAAACACTGGAAGACAAAAACGAAGGAAATAAAATTTGGAGACTCGAAGAAAAAAAGAAAAAAGAATGTATTCACATTAGAGACATTGATGCTGTAACTGGCTTGGAAGAAGTCTTATCTGCACTGAAAGAAAAAATACCCAATATTGATGACATGGACTACAAAATTAGTGAACTTAGGCCTGCCAGCGGAAACACACAGGTAGTAACAGTAACACTAAATAGAGACGAGGCTGACAATCTTATCAAAACGGGGTTTATAAAAATAGGCCTTGTCAGATGCAGAATCGAACGAAGAGTGAGGATCATCAGATGTAATAAATGCTGGGAGTATAACCATATCTCCCAAAACTGCACAGGAAGTGATAAGACGGGACTTTGCTTTAATTGTGGGAAAAAAGGGCACTCTGCTAACCAGTGCGAAAATGAATCCTTTTGCCCATTATGCGAAATGAAAGGGCACAGAGCGGGAACCATAAAGTGCGGTGTGTTTAGGAAACATCTGGCAAAAGCCCGGCAAGAAGAGTCCAGGCAAGCACAATTAGTAAATCAGCTAGTGTAAATCCACAAAATTCAATCCACTAAATACATTTAAAGTCCTACAAATAAATTTAAATAGATGCAAAAACGCACATGATTTACTGATGAAGGAAATCGCGGATGAAGACTTAGATTTTGTCACTGGACAGGAACCCAATAAAATGAGGTCACAAGCATTCTATTGTGATAATGATAGCGATTGTTTTATTTACGTTAAAAATGGGATAAAAATAAACTGCTTTGAAAAAGGAAAGGGATATGTATGTATTGACATATCATTCTTTGTAATAATGTCATGTTATTTTTCGCCAAACGGGACCCTGGAAGATTACCTGACACTTATACAAAATATCGAAACAAAAGTAAGAAAATACAAAAATAAGCTGATAATTTGTGGTGACCTAAACGCAAAAACGCCATTGATTGGTTCAAGAGACTCTAACGAGAGAGGAAGGATACTAGAGGAATTAATGACAGCCAATGGATTAGTAATTCTCAACCACGGAAACACTCCTACCTTCTCAAACACCTCTGGCACTTCGATCATAGATTTTACCGCTGCCTCGATGCATATTATTAACGATATAGACAACTGGAGAGTGGACGAAACTACAGAGAACTATAGCGATCACAACAACATACAGTTCGAAATAAAAGTAAATTCTGAAACAAAAACAAAATGGAATCTCCCCAAAACATACAGATGGAAGGTAACTACAGAAAACCTACAAAAATTTAGCCAGGGATGCAAACATAACTTTACTTCTGATCTAACTCCAGAAAAAATGATGGAAATCTTAAGAAGGGATTGCAATACTTACTTTAAAAAAAAGTCAAACTTCAATAAACACCAACCAGTTTACTGGTGGAATGATAAAATTGCCGAAAGTAGAAAAGAGTGCATCAAGTGGAGAAGAAAACTCATACGAGCTAGAGCCAGAACTATTTCCACCGAAGAAATCCAGAATATCCAAGACCAACAAAAAATCGCTAAAAATAATCTTAAACGAGAAATAAGGCAAAGTAAAGTTGAAAAATGGAATAACCTGTGTAGAGAACTTGACGAGGATCCTTGGGGAAAAGCTTATAAAATTGTTACGTGCAAATTAAATCTAAGACAAAAACAAACACCAGATGAAAAAACAGTAAACGAACAAATAAAAAAACTATTTCCACAAAAAAACAAAATTAAATGGCAGCATGCGACTCAAGATATAGAGGAAGATTTTCCACCTATTGACTCGTCGGAAATTCTGAGGGCGATAAAAGAGACAAAGTTAAAAAAGGCACCAGGGCCTGACCTTATAACCCCGGAAATCCTAGTAACGTGGGTCTCGCACAACATTGGACCAGTTACAAAAACATTTAACCAATGCCTCAAGAAGGGCGTTTTTCCAAATATATGGAAAACTGCTAAGCTTGTTTTAATAGAAAAGCCCAAAAAAGATAGTCTAGGTAATACTGCGTATAGGCCACTCTGCCTAAATGACATGGCGGGAAAATTATTTGAACGTGTTATTAAAAACCGTTTATGCCAAGAAATTGAGGAAAAAAATTTAGTAAGTCAAAATCAATATGGTTTTACGAAAGGCAGATCTACCATAAATGCAATACAAAAAATTAAAGAAATATCTGAAAAAAATAGAACAAAAGCACACAAAAATAGGGAAATCTGCCTTATGATTCTCCTTGACATAGAAAATGCTTTTAACTCAGCACCCTGGGACAAGATAATTGAGGCCATGGAAACAGGAAAAGTTGCGTCGTATCTGACGAAAATTGTTAAATCCTATTTGTCTGAGCGCAAAATTATCACCCCCTATGGAGATATAATAGATATGACATGTGGAGTTCCACAGGGGTCGGTACTTGGACCGACCCTATGGAACATTTTTTACAATAAGGTTGTTAATCTTGCGCAGGAACAGGGTGTTGAGTTGATCGCTTACGCAGACGACCTGGCAATTATTGTCAGGGGTAAAAGTACTGAAATAGTAGAAGATAAAGCCTATTATTCAATACATAGAATAATAGTGACCCTTGAAAGCATGGGAATTAGGACGGCCACACAAAAGACAGAAACAATTATAATAAACGGCAAAAGAAACATAAGAAATATTGACTTATACATACAGGGAAACAAAATTGAAACGACTAACACAGTAAAGTATCTTGGGGTCACTCTAGACCGGGATATAAAATCAAAGGCACATATTAAACAAATCTCGGAAAAAGCTTTTAAAATGATAAATCTACTGTACAGGCTAATGCCAAAAACAAAGGGACCCAAAGCTTGCATTAGAAGGACAATCGCTAGCACAGTAACCTCGGCTATTCTGTATGCGGCCCCAACATGGCATAGAGTTTTAAAATACAAGCATTACAACAACATTTTAACAAGAATAAACAGAAATCTGGCAATTATGATAACTTCGGCCTATAGAACAGTGTCAACAGAAGCCGCCGAGATTCTTTCAAAACTGCCACCCATGGATTTAAGGGTAGAGGAAAGGGTAAACGTCTATGAAAACGGACCTACATACAAAACGGAAGCTTATCAAATTTTACTAAGAAAGTGGCAAAACAGATGGATGGAATATAGGGGATGGGCAAAGGTTTTTATCAAGGATGTAAAAAGGTGGACAGAAACTGAGTGGACGGGAAACATTAATTTTTTCCTGACTCAGGCAATTACAGGACACGGTGTATTTAAAACCTATTTAAACAAAATAAAAAAACAGGAAGATGACCTCTGCTGGATCTGCAAAATGCAGGACACTCCTGAACACACGCTCTTTTCTTGCAATGCGTTTGAAGAGATAAGAGAGGAGGCAAGGAGGAAATGTAACAGTGATATTACTATGGAGACAATAGCAAACCTACTTTTAAAAAGTGAAAATGATTGGACGGCTGTAACGGAAATGCTAGAGAAAATAATGAAGCAAAAGGAAAAAATCGAAAAAATGAATGAAAATTCGGAAGTATAGGAACATTTTCAGAACAAAATAAGACAAAAATTTTAACAAAATGTAAAACAACGGACTATAGAGTATGACATACCGCATCTCTTCTGAAGTAATGCCTCAGGGCGGTCCCAGAAGAAAAACGCAAAATGCGAAGAGAGGAAAGGGTTTTTAGTGGGTCGGGTACATGCCAAGACAGGCCCCCCATCCCCACACTCCCTCAGGCGCCCGAACAACAATGCCTGGGGGGTCTGCTCGCAGATTTTCCTTAACCTCTATAAAAAAAAAAAAAAAAAAAAAAAAAAAAAAAGGGTTGGGTTGGGTTGGGTTGGGTTGGGTTGGGTTGGGTTGGGTTGGGTTGGGTTGGGTTGGGTTCCCCCTCGAGGAGCTGCTAGACCTTGACGGTGGTGGAGGGGGCTCAGACAGCCGTCCCGCCCTGAACAACAAACGCGCAGGGTTGGACGTCTGTCTGCAAAGGACGGCTCAGGCGCCTCATCGAAGCGCCTCCAAAAAAAATGTTTTCCAAAACTCTCACCCTACTTACCCTTTAAACGCCATCCTTTCTCCCACGGTTTTTTCGCTGCCTGGCAGCAACCACTTCTCCCCTCCGAAGCTATTAGGTAACGAGGGCTAGGAGGCTCCCTTTCTGTCCACCATCCTACCTAGAAAAAAAAAAAAAAAAAAAAAAAAAAAAAAAAAAAAAAAATGGATTTAAACTATGATGACCTGGCAAAGAAAACGGACGTACCTGGCAGGAGGTATACACTGCACTAAAATGGGAGACAAAACAAAGGATATAGTACCCCAGGTGGGTTCCGGCGATGCCGGGGAATCCCACTCCTTTTATCAAAAGGACCGTCCCGAGGATTCTGGGGGGGACAATCACCCATTTGATGCCGATAGAATCGCCTATGAAAAAGAGCTCCTGAACAACTTTGGAAGAAGAAAAAGCTTGGCAAGGTCACCGCCAAGATATGAGGAGCTCTCTTATGAAAAGAAATTAACTGAACAAGAAAACAAGACCCAAATAACCGAAGAAGAACACAAAAAAAGAAAAAGAATAAATACGTCACCAGACCAAGAAGAATTAACAAAGGTAAATAAGAAAAAAGAATGCGAGGGCGCTTCTCTTTTAAATGAAGTGATTCAAAACCTTGCCAAAATCACTACAGAATTAGAAAAAAATGTGGAACAAAACACAAAAAAACAAATAAAAGAACATATCATTAAACTAAGAAGACAAATAAACAAATTGGAAGGAGATCAAATTAAAAACTGGATTGCAGACAATAAATTCGAAAATATCAAAAAAGTAACGAAAGATGCAGATGTACAGACGGAACAGAAGGAAGAACCAACCAAAATAAAACATATTGAAATATGCAATAGCTACGAAGAGTATACAAAGATAGCGAAGGAAATATGGCACGAAGAAATATTTACCAATACAGCCATCGAAATAGGAAGTCCTATAACAAACAGTGATATTCATGTCAAAACGGTGTGGGTTAGTAACACTGATCAAAACATGGAAAAGGGGATTCAAAGAATCTTTATTGAAAAATATCCGCAGCTCCAAGAGATAACTGAAGACTTTGGTGTATTGGAACAAAGAAGTCGGATCCGAACTAAAACAAATAACACAAACAATTGTGGACAGACAATTACAAAAATCATTAAAATAACACATAACGAAAGTGAGGAAAATATCTTCCTACACTTATTAAAACTGAGGGAGGAGTGCAGGGACGACGAAACGATTCTGATGCACGCATTAGACAAAATTGAACATCTTAAACTTAGGAAAATGGCAGAAGCTGTTTTTCATGGGTCAAATACAAAAATACTCATCTTAACTAAAGAACAAAACAACGAAATAAAAATAAAAGAAAGGAAAACATATGCACTAATCGTTGAGGGAAAAAACACAAACTTTCAAGACACAATAAAAAATGTTAAAAATGCACTCTTGGAGAGTCAAAATAGGGAGAACATTCAGACAATGAGAAGTACTAGAGATGGAAAACTTATTATAACCGTAGACAAAGACCAAAAGGTACTAAGAAATATACAAAAAACACTGGAAGACAAAAACGAAGGGAATAAAATTTGGAGACTCGAAGAAAAAAAGAAAAAAGAATGTATTCACATTAGAGACATTGATGCTGTAACTGGCTTGGAAGAAGTCTTATCTGCACTGAAAGAAAAAATACCCAATATTGATGACATGGACTACAAAATTAGTGAACTTAGGCCTGCCAGCGGAAACACACAGGTAGTAACAGTAACACTAAATAGAGACGAGGCTGACAATCTTATCAAAACGGGGTTTATAAAAATAGGCCTTGTCAGATGCAGAATCGAACGAAGAGTGAGGATCATCAGATGTAATAAATGCTGGGAGTATAACCATATCTCCCAAAACTGCACAGGAAGTGATAAGACGGGACTTTGCTTTAATTGTGGGAAAAAAGGGCACTCTGCTAACCAGTGCGAAAATGAATCCTTTTGCCCATTATGCGAAATGAAAGGGCACAGAGCGGGAACCATAAAGTGCGGTGTGTTTAGGAAACATCTGGCAAAAGCCCGGCAAGAAGAGTCCAGGCAAGCACAATTAGTAAATCAGCTAGTGTAAATCCACAAAATTCAATCCACTAAATACATTTAAAGTCCTACAAATAAATTTAAATAGATGCAAAAACGCACATGATTTACTGATGAAGGAAATCGCGGATGAAGACTTAGATTTTGTCATTGGACAGGAACCCAATAAAATGAGGTCACAAGCATTCTATTGTGATAATGATAGCGATTGTTTTATTTACGTTAAAAATGGGATAAAAATAAACTGCTTTGAAAAAGGAAAGGGATATGTATGTATTGACATATCATTCTTTGTAATAATGTCATGTTATTTTTCGCCAAACGGGACCCTGGAAGATTACCTGACACTTATACAAAATATCGAAACAAAAGTAAGAAAATACAAAAATAAGCTGATAATTTGTGGTGACCTAAATGCAAAAACGCCATTGATTGGTTCAAGAGACTCTAACGAGAGAGGAAGGATACTAGAGGAATTAATGACAGCCAATGGATTAGTAATTCTCAACCACGGAAACACTCCTACCTTCTCAAACACCTCTGGCACTTCGATCATAGATTTTACCGCTGCCTCGATGCATATTATTAACGATATAGACAACTGGAGAGTGGACGAAACTACAGAGAACTATAGCGATCACAACAACATACAGTTCGAAATAAAAGTAAATTCTGAAACAAAAACAAAATGGAATCTCCCCAAAACATACAGATGGAAGGTAACTACAGAAAACCTACAAAAATTTAGCCAGGGATGCAAACATAACTTTACTTCTGATCTAACTCCAGAAAAAATGATGGAAATCTTAAGAAGGGATTGCAATACTTACTTTAAAAAAAAGTCAAACTTCAATAAACACCAACCAGTTTACTGGTGGAATGATAAAATTGCCGAAAGTAGAAAAGAGTGCATCAAGTGGAGAAGAAAACTCATACGAGCTAGAGCCAGAACTATTTCCACCGAAGAAATCCAGAATATCCAAGACCAACAAAAAATCGCTAAAAATAATCTTAAACGAGAAATAAGGCAAAGTAAAGTTGAAAAATGGAATAACCTGTGTAGAGAACTTGACGAGGATCCTTGGGGAAAAGCTTATAAAATTGTTACGTGCAAATTAAATCTAAGACAAAAACAAACACCAGATGAAAAAACAGTAAACGAACAAATAAAAAAACTATTTCCACAAAAAAACAAAATTAAATGGCAGCATGCGACTCAAGATATAGAGGAAGATTTTCCACCTATTGACTCGTCGGAAATTCTGAGGGCGATAAAAGAGACAAAGTTAAAAAAGGCACCAGGGCCTGACCTTATAACCCCGGAAATCCTAGTAACGTGGGTCTCGCACAACATTGGACCAGTTACAAAAACATTTAACCAATGCCTCAAGAAGGGCGTTTTTCCAAATATATGGAAAACTGCTAAGCTTGTTTTAATAGAAAAGCCCAAAAAAGATAGTCTAGGTAATACTGCGTATAGGCCACTCTGCCTAAATGACATGGCGGGAAAATTATTTGAACGTGTTATTAAAAACCGTTTATGCCAAGAAATTGAGGAAAAAAATTTAGTAAGTCAAAATCAATATGGTTTTACGAAAGGCAGATCTACCATAAATGCAATACAAAAAATTAAAGAAATATCTGAAAAAAATAGAACAAAAGCATACAAAAATAGGGAAATCTGCCTTATGATTCTCCTTGACATAGAAAATGCTTTTAACTCAGCACCCTGGGACAAAATAATTGAGGCCATGGAAACAGGAAAAGTTGCGTCGTATCTGACGAAAATTGTTAAATCCTATTTGTCTGAGCGCAAAATTATCACCCCCTATGGAGATATAATAGATATGACATGTGGAGTTCCACAGGGGTCGGTACTTGGACCGACCCTATGGAACATTTTTTACAATAAGGTTGTTAATCTTGCGCAGGAACAGGGTGTTGAGTTGATCGCTTACGCAGACGACCTGGCAATTATTGTCAGGGGTAAAAGTACTGAAATAGTAGAAGATAAAGCCTATTATTCAATACATAGAATAATAGAGACCCTTGAAAGCATGGGAATTAGGACGGCCACACAAAAGACAGAAACAATTATAATAAACGGCAAAAGAAACATAAGAAATATTGACTTATACATACAGGGAAACAAAATTGAAACGACTAACACAGTAAAGTATCTTGGGGTCACTCTAGACCGGGATATAAAATCAAAAGCACATATTAAACAAATCTCGGAAAAAGCTTTTAAAATGATAAATCTACTGTACAGGCTAATGCCGAAAACAAAGGGACCCAAAGCTTGCATTAGAAGGACAATCGCTAGCACAGTAACCTCGGCTATTCTGTATGCGGCCCCAACATGGCATAGAGTTTTAAAATACAAGCATTACAACAACATTTTAACAAGAATAAACAGAAATCTGGCAATTATGATAACTTCGGCCTATAGAACGGTGTCAACAGAAGCCGCCGAGATTCTTTCAAAACTGCCACCCATGGATTTAAGGGTAGAGGAAAGGGTAAACGTCTATGAAAACGGACCTACATACAAAACGGAAGCTTATCAAATTTTACTAAGAAAGTGGCAAAACAGATGGATGGAATATAGGGGATGGGCAAAGGTTTTTATCAAGGATGTAAAAAGGTGGACAGAAACTGAGTGGACCGGAAACATTAATTTTTTCCTGACTCAGGCAATTACAGGACACGGTGTATTTAAAACCTATTTAAACAAAATAAAAAAACAGGAAGATGACCTCTGCTGGATCTGCAAAATGCAGGACACTCCTGAACACACGCTCTTTTCTTGCAATGCGTTTGAAGAGATAAGAGAGGAG